>NW_011888928.1:2793710-2820691 GCF_000151845.1 Pteropus vampyrus
CTGGGAGCTGGTCACAAATGCCACCAGCTCCTCTGCTTCGGGTCACCTAGCATTGATCCTGGGAAACCTGAGACAGTGGAGCTTTGATGGGCGGCAGCATTTGGGAGCCATGGGAAGGGACTTGGTGCTACCTTGCAGGCCAACCAGAGAGAGCAAGGCCTTGGGATTGTTGTGGGGAAAACTGAGTGCAGTCTAAATACTCACCCAAAGGGACTGTCCAACCATGCCATCAAGAATGAGTCCATTAAAAAGACAGAAGTGGTCCCACCTACACTCATATGGAAAGGAATCTAAGACATTTTAAGTGAACAAAAACCATTCAACAAATATTTATTGAGTGCTTAATGTGTGCCAGGCAGTGTTCTCAGTGACTGTGGTAGTGGAGTGGGGAACAGCTAACCTTTTAGGCTATTCGTTATTTAGATAGGCTTGTCAATGAGCAGAAAAAAAGTCCAGAAGGCCCTAAATTATCAACAGCATTGCCCTGGGGGAGAGAATACTGAGGTTTTCTATTTACAATACTACTCTATTGTTAGAATTTTATGCAATGAGCACATATGACTTTTGTAATTTTTTGAAAAGTGCCCTCCTCCCCAACACATAAACAACATTTATACACAAACATGATTAGGAGCCTTCAGGGTACAAAAAGCATTTGGGGGCTCTAAGCAGAATTCTCTAGAATCTGGATTCAGATCCCAAATAATCTCCCTTCATTTCTCCCCACTCTGGGGTATTCAGCTCTTCAAAGCAAGGCAGGATTGAAAGGACAAACAAGGCAGGAGATCTGTTCTTTAGTCCCAGCTAGTAGTACTGCCTGGCTGTGTGGCCTTGGACGGATCCCTCTACCTCTCTCTGCCAAGCTTCCTCCTCTGTATAGTGAGGGGGCTGAATCACACTTGCTCCTAAGGTTAAATCAATTTTCTCTCATATGCAATACCAGCTAACTTACAGTGGCTGCCCGCAGAGATGGTGAGGGGAGACTGCATGGCCATATTCAGATTAATTAGCAACGTCTGTTGCAGACACAGGGCGAGAAAAAAGGTGGCCCATGTGACAGATCACTTGTTGCCTTCAACTAGATGGTCTCCAAGGTCCACTCTAGCTGTGACCTTCTCGGCACTGAGCTATCCTCACTTATCCCCAAGTTGAGGTTGTATGTGAATGTGTGGCACATTTGCAGATACTAGGAACATGAGAGTTTGTATTAAATGTGGGGTGCTGGCACCAGTTCCTACCAGCTCATGAGAGCCCATCGTCAAATTTTCAGGAATTTTGCAAACCGATTGTTCAACAGTTGGTAGCTTGACTGGCCATGTAGAAATATTTCCATGCTGGAAACTGACTAATGTTCCAAATCAGGGTTGTTTATTTTCACAAACAGCTGTTTTACCAGTGTACCAATGAACATTGTGCTAATATGAAATACCTGTTTTTCCTTCTCACCCAGGTTTAGGGTGACCAGCCATCCCAGGTTTGCCGAAGTGCCCACATCTCAGGAGATCCTCAGTCTCAGGCAAACTGGGATGACTGGTCACCCTGCAATCCTTTTCCACGAAATGAAGGGAACTGACATTTGTTGAGAGTCTGAGATCTCTGCTAGATAACCTATATAGGACTCACAGCAACTCTGCAAAGTAAACTTGCTATGCTTATGTTGCTGACCGGAGCTAGATTCAAAGAGAACTTGTCCAAGGCCATGTACTTGTTCATTCACTCGACGGTATCTGCTGAATGCAGATGAGCCAGTCATCACACTGACTGCTGAAGATGCTGCAGTGTGCAAGGCAGGACCTCGCTCAGGAGCATGAATTTTAACCTCAGAGACCAGCATCGGATAATTATTTAATTACAGCATGAAATAAATAATGTAAAGGGAAAATAGAAGAGTTTATGAGCTGATAATGGGGAACCTAGCCTGGTAGGGTAATCGGAGAAGACTTCCTTAAGGAAGTGATGTTGAGGCTAAGATCTGAAGGATGAAGAGGGGTTACCTGAGTGACAGGAGAGCCACAATGTGCCGAGCCAAAGGAACATTAAGTGCAAAGCCTTGGAGGTGGGAATGGAGTCTGTTGTGTTCAAGAAAAGGCTGGAGCACAGAGACTGAAAAAGCATGGTAGATGAGGCTGGAGGGTTGGTAGGGCCCAGGTCATGAGCGCTTTGAGGGTCGCCATGAAGAGTTCGGAAGTCATCTATGGTAGATGCTGCGAGACACCCTCGGACACCCCTCAGATTAGGGGCCTCATTCCCTTAGCTGTTGGGAGTATTGACTGCTCATGGCTCATAGCTGGGCATTTTCTTCTGTCAAAGGGTGGTGCCTCACTCTGGGGGGAACTCACAGCTAATGAGTGATAGATACAGGAGTATAAAGACCCAGCCTCCTTGCTTTGATTTTGGTCAACTCTGAAGGGCCAGCTCCAAAGATCCCCATGGGATCAGCGGAGGCCTCGGTTGCAACTGTTCAACTTCTTCCACCGTTGAATCCTGCTTCTTCCTTACAGGTATTCATCCTGAGAACATGGCCCCCCAAATCACTCGCATGCAGTCTCAGTCTCAGCATGTTTCCTAGGGACCCAAGACAATCCTCCCTCCAGGCACTGGGAAGCCATCACAGGGTTTTAAATGGAGTAACTGGATCAGATCTGCATCTTATCAAGGAGATGACTCTGGTGGCAGCGAAGCGTGAATTGAATCGGGCATCAGGGGAGGAGGGAGACCAGGGAAGATGCTGTTGTAGTCGACCAGGGAGGACTGAAGTGGCCTGGACTGGATGGATGGGTGGAGATAAAGAGGAGCTGCGGAATTAAAGGGATATTCAGAACCAGATCTATCTGTTTCCAAAGCCCAAGCAATTTCCCTTATTCCTTATTTTGCCCCTAAAGATGTCTCAGGCTTGACTTGCTTTCTCCGAGACACAGGGTCCATGGTCTTTATCAAGGTGGATTATAGCCAAGCTGGGGTGGGTACCCTATACTCAGGAGGATCTGTATGGGTGTCTGTGGCATGGGCAAGCATGTTCACCGAAAGTGCATTCCCGGTTTACATGGTCTGATTTTGGCATGTGTGTATGGGAGCTACTAACCCCTGGACCCTCTAGTGCTCACTTCCCCACCTGCCATGCTCTATCTTAAACCCTGTCTGAAATCTGTTGATGATGCTTCCGTAATCTTGCCTGGCAAACTTGCGCTAATGTCTGAGATTATGAGAGAGGACGTGGAGAAGGACCAGGGATGGCTGTTAGACAAAATAAGCAAGATGCAGACAAAACGGCTGCCATAGGAGGTAAGAAGTGATGAACGTCTCAAGCAATGAGAGTTTGGAGGAAGGAAGGTGGCCTGGAGAGGTTGCCTGAAGGAGGTGGCTTTGAAACTGGGCTTTGACAGGTTTGGGAAGACAAAAATGAGAAGGCAAATCGGGTCCAGGTCAGCAAGACACTGGCCTGTCAGCTAAGGACTTCCACAGGCAGTAGGGACCCCTGGGGAGGGGCTAGACCTGATTCCTTTCTCGCCGTCTCTGTTCAGTTCTCCAGGGACACTGACGGTTGGACCTCAGACAGTTTCCTAGAAATAGGCAGGTGTCACTGGCCAGGGGAGGTGGTGTTCTCAGTGTCCATTCTCTGTTTGGAGGCAGAGTCCCTGGTCTGGCCCACATGTTTCTTCTCTGTCTCACAGTGGACTCTGGATCTCTTAGACCTCCCTTGGGTTTCCGAAACGGTCATGCTTGTTTCAGAGCTGAGGTTTGGGTGAGGACTTCTGAACCTTTAACTTGTAAGGGATGTTCGCAGATTCTTAGCAGTGCAGAGAAGAAAGCGCTGGTTGGGATACTTGCCTGTGACCTCCAACAACTGCTATGCTTGTGTGATCATGAGCAAGTCATGTAAATTCTGTTTCAATTTTTCCAACTGTAAAATCAGAACGATAATACTTACAATCTGTTAGGATTTTATTTTATTTTATTTTTTTGTCTGCAGGTATCAGAAAATTCTAACTCCAAATGACTTAAATCAGCACTTTCCATAGAAATATAATATGGGCTACATATGTGATTTAAAATTTTCTAGTTATTATAAAAGGTGAAATTAATTTTAATAATATATTTTATTTAACACCTTATCCAAAGTATTATGATTTCTACATTAACCAATATATAATTATTAGTAAGATATTTTACATTCCTCTTTGAAATTCAGTGCTCGATAACCACGTGTCTTGTGGCTACCATATCAAACACCACAGACTTAAACAATAAGGATATTTATGATCTCACATAAACAGGAATCCGGAGGTGGGGCAGTCTCAGGACTGGTTAATTTGGAGGCTCAACAACATCAACAAGGATTCAGGTTCTCCATAGAGTGCCAGTTTTGTTCTCAGCTAGCTCACCTCATGGTCCCAAAATGGCTGCCACAGCTCCAGCGGTCATCTTCACATGCAACAACATCCAGCAGCAGAAAAGAGTATGTTTCTCTGCATAGTTGTCTTTATGGGAGCTAAGAACTCTTTCCTGCCTCCCTCGCCCCACCCCTCCGGCTCACTTCCTCTTAGTTCTCAATGCCCAATTTCATCAGATGCTCATATCTGATCCAATCATTGGCAAGATGGAGAGACCTTGATGTCAGTTTGGAGCAATCAGGATTTACCCCTGGACCTTTCTCTGAGTCCCATGGAGGAGGACTGGACCCTGGAACAGAATCGGGGTTCTATCAGCAAAGGAGAGAACTGCTGTTGGGTAGCCCACAGTATCTGCACAATACCTGCTCTCCTGACTTCTAGGGTTGAGCTGATGGCTTTCTCATTGCCTCTCTTGCATTCTTCTAACATATAATCAACAACTTTCAGTTTCTGTTAGTTTCTTTAAAGTGGAGTGAGAAGTTAAAGACATTTGCCAAACAATCTGAGTGTAGGAAATGTCGAGATTTTTTATAACTTCATTACCAATCTTTTATAGGTATTCATACTGAATTTGAGGGCAATATTTTAGGGATTCTCCTTTATGGACATCCAAAAGCACTCAGTTTGTTTTCAGAGCAATAAAACCCTTTTTAAAATTTGATAGCCCATTGGTTTAGATAATAACTATTAATACACCACATAATATCAGTAATGAGCACAGAAGTAAACAGGTTAGGAACAATCTTAAGTAAACATACGACCCACATGTGGGTAAGAAGTATGTGGACTTCCTAGAGCATGGTCTGCCAGCCGGGAACCTCGGGGGTCTCAGTTAACAATTTGAGAGAAGGAACAGAGCATGTTGGGTAATTGGAGGTCAGTGGGGAGGTGTTACAGCATATTAGAATCATCTGCGGTGCTTAAAAAGTCTCCAGTATCCACATCAATTAAGTCATAGTCTCTCTCCTGCAGGGTGGCTTCCAGAAACTACTCTGTCATGCATGGTTAGGGAGTGTGGGGGCAGGTCTCACTGTCGAACAGACCCCCACATGTTTTTCCTCCCAAGTATGAAAGCACCAAGGCCTCCCTGAGTCAGGAGTGTGACCAGACCAGGGAAAGCTGGGTCTTGCCAGGCATAAGCCTGCTTTCTCGCAAGGAAGTCGACCGAGGCAGAACGCTGGAGCTGCTCTCATTCTCTCCTTCTGAGTTCTCCGTCTTACCTGGCTCCTTTTCATCTTTCTAGTTAATCTTTTCTGGGCCAGGTTTTCTGAGCAGACTCTGACCTGTCAGAAATCTAGTCTTTACTGAGCACTTTTCCTGCATGCTAGCTGCCTAGCAGGGCCATCACAAGTAGTTCACTTAATCTTTGATCAACCAACCCACCCCACTGTGGTGCCACCCAAGACCTGGCTCATCAGCTCTCTGGACCACTGCTGTGGCTGCAGTTTATTTTCGTGACGGTCGATTAAATCTAGTCTATCCTGGTGCTAGACTCTAAGTCCCTGAGGGCAAGGACAACGTCTTTTTATTTACCACTGTATCCCCAGCACTTAGCATCAAGATCGCGGGATCCACAACAAATACTTGTTGAATTCAAAGGAATGAATGAACAACCATACGAAGGAGGTCTCATTACCTCCATTTTAGTGAAGGGCAGACTGAGGCCCAGTGGGCTTAAATAATTTAGGCCCGTTTTAGAACTATTCAGTGTCAGAGTTAAGGTTAGAACTCTCCCCTGGCCAACTTCTACTGATAATTCAAGCTTTGGCTTAAATGTGACATCACCCAAGAAGATTTCTTGAACTCTACACCCTGCGTTCTGCCACATGATGTCATGTCATTTTGTATTCTTCTTGGCACTTTTCCCAATTGCAATTAGATAATTATGATCATTCATTCACTGTAAGCCTTTCCTATCAGACTTTGGCTTCTAAGAGGGTGGGAGCCATGTCTGGTTATTCCCGCTATGATCCCAGCATCTAGCACAGTTCCCAGGCCTGAGAAAGCCCTCGGTAAACATCTGATGAATCTGTATCTTCTGATTGATACATTCTTCCAGAGGCAGGACCCACATCTTCTCAGTAGTGATTGGCAGTGGTTGCCAAGCACATTCAGGTCTTGACCCAGCAGTTCAAACTCTAGGAGTTACTGGGATACTGGTAAAAGGCTGGTGAGGGCCATAACCATGGTCAATACAGTCTTATCCTTCCGACCAGGATCCTAAATTTAATAAAATATGAATATCGCCTTCTCCCTGTAGTTGCCCTTCTGGTTTAGTATAGAATAACTGGAGGAGGAAGGAGAAGAGCATGCCAAGAAGAGGACGGAAAGCATGTGCAAAGGCCCTGAGGTGGGAGGGTGACTATGACTGGAGAGCTGTTCAGAATGAGTCAGGAGAGGTGGGCAGGGGCAGCCAGGCTTTGCAGGCTGCTGAGAATCTTGCTCCTTACCTTGAGGGCATTGGAAAGCCCTGCAGTGTTTACAAGACCAGGTGAGGGGACCAGCCCAAAGGGTGTCAGGAGGCACTTCCTTCCACAGAGGGCCTCTTTCAGCCATATGTGGGCATGGTCCTTTTCTCCCTCTTTGAATGTGTTCTTCCTGTCCCTGGGGAGCACTATCCTGTCTTAGAGAGAGTCAGACTGGGGATGGCCCCAGTACTTGGCTTTTCCCCCTTCCCAGGGCCTCATCACTCCAAGCCTCCTCTGAGTGTCTGTGCCTCTTGTCACTTGCTTATAAGTTTCCTAATATAGCCTGGCCATTTCCTTTCAACTGGTGGCCAAGAACTGTTCTCCTGTTGCAATCTCAGTTTTTCTTGAGCTTAAAGGGACCATGTCAGCCCATCTCATGCCAAATTTAAGCTAAAGGTAGATGGGTTAATTTAATTTCACAAACTTGTCCAACCTAGAGACTAGATGTCTTCTCTGTTTTCCATCTTTTTGGCTTGCTTGTCCACTTTCCCTTTTCATGTTTTTTTTTTTTTCTTCTTTCTTCTGAGACTAGTTGAAGGAGCAAAGTTAGACATGGATATGAGTTTTACTGCTTGTGTATTTATTAGCTGTGTCATCTTAGGTGAGTCTTATAGAAATCATTAAATACCTCTCTGGTCATTTTCACAGAGCTGTTTTCAGATGGATCGAGTAGAAAGGAGAGAATAAACAGTTTTGGAATGTAGGTTGTTCACTCATTCATTCAACAAATATTTATTGAGTACCCACTTGGTACTGTCCTAGATACTGAGAATATAGCAGTGAACAAAAAAGAATAAATTCTTGCCTTTATGGAACTTACATTCCAGTGAGGGCAATAGTCAATAAAGAAACTAAAAAGAAAATATATCTTAAAGTAGATATGCTGTGAGGAAAAGTAAAGCAAAGAAGGGAGACACAAAACCTCAGGTAGTGGTTATGATTTTAAATAAGATGGTCAGGGAGGCTTCAGCGAGATGACATTTGAATAAAGGCTGGAAGATGGTGAAGAGAGTGAGTCGTGAGGCTTTCTGGAGGAAGAGCATTCCAGGCAGAGGGAACAGCAAGTGCAAAGGCCCTGAGGCAGGGCCATGACTAGTATGTGGGAGAAACAGCAAGGAGGCTTTTGTGGCTAGAACAGAGTGAGGGAAAGGAGAGAATGGGAGGAAGTAAGGACAAAGGAGTGATGGGGATGAGATCAGTTAGGGCCTCGTGGGTGACTAAGAACTTCGGCTTTCCCTCCGAGTGAGAAGGGGCTCAGCAGTGTCATGATCTGACTTATACTTGAACAGAGTCCCTCTGATTGGTATGCTAGGAATAGATAGAAGAGGTCAAGGCCAGAAGCAGAGACCAGTGTAGCAGCCATCACGAAAATCCAGGAGAAATCATGGTGGCTCAGACTACCAGTTAGTAGCAGTGGGGATGGTGAGAAGCAGCTGGATTCTAGACTCACATGGAAAATAGAGCTGATGGGATTTCCTGAAGAATATCTTCAGGACTCTGTGCTGAATTTTTTTTTTTTTTCCTTAAAAGTTTATTTACAAATTACTTATTTACTTATCAAATCAACTTTATCAAGGTATAATTTCCATGTAATACAATGTATACTTTTAAGTGTACAGTCTTGACAAGTGCGCACCCACGTAACCACTGGCACAATCAAGACGTGGAACATTTCCATCAAGTCAAAAAGTCCCCTTCACAGTGCATCCCTCCCACCTCCAGCCCCTGGTAACCACAAATCTGCTTTCTGTCACGATAGGTTAGTTCTTTCTAGACTTTCATGCAATTGGAATCATACGGTTTGTACTCTTGTCTCTGGCCTCATTCACTGAGAATTTTTTGATATCCACCCATGTTGTGTGTATGAGCAGTCTGCTACATTTTACTGATAACAGGCATTCACTGAGTGGTTGACCACAGTTTATTTACCAGAGATAGACCTTTTTTAAGGTGGTCCCAATTTTTTGTCTCTTTTTTAATCTTCCTGAAAACTCCAGAAAGCAGGTATTATTTTTCTATTTTCCAGATGAGGAAATTGAATATCAGAAGTAACTTGTCCAAGGTTCCCCACCTTAGCTGATATTTGAAACCGGTTTGTCTCTGACTCCACGTTTCTTTCTGTCCTTCTGCCTCCCATGCAACTGTGGCCACAAGTGAATGAACTTGGGAAATGGAACATATCACTTTTCCATCTACCCACGTCCTCATTTTCTCATCTTTTGCACCAGACTCTCATTTCTCCATTCTCTGCACCTGCCACACAATCCCATTTTCCCACTTCCGCAGCTTGAGTCAAGCCTCAGTTCAAATCCCAGTTCCGCTCCTTCCTCACTGTGTGACTTTGGGCAAGTCACATCACCTCTCTGAACATCGATCCCCCTGTGACATTGAGATCATATTTGCATCTTCCTCTACTAGATCGTGCCCAGTGCTCTCTCCCTTCTCTGCCTCTCTCCGTTTCTCTTTGGCCCTTTTATAGCTGATATTGCATGACTGTTGGGTTTTTTTTTTTTTTTTTTTGTGGCCGGTCATTATAGGGAGGAAGCCCTAATGTTCCTCTTACCCCTGGCTGCTTCTACCTGCTGTACAGAGGGTATAGACCTCTCTGACAAATTAAAGCAGAGTTTCTGGTGATGAGGCCTAAGGATCTCTATTTTATTTTTAGAGTGTCTAATGTGGCAGTCAGGGTTGAGAACAGTGGACTCAGAGCATGAGCTTTGGGCATCAGGTTTGAGTTTATTTCCTACTTTCCTGGTCAAGTCGCTTAACCTCTCAGACCACTGACTTCCTCTCTTGTAAATGAGCATCACCATGGGACCCACCTCACAAGACTGTTGAGAGGTTTAAGTGAGCCTTTGGCACTGTGCATGGTCCTCAACAGGGCCCTTCATGGTGAAAAGGCCAGGGCGAGGTAGGAGTGGGGGCCTGAGTTGGAGCAGCCTGTGCTGGGAGGGATTGGGCAGTGTGGAGTCATGAGGATGTGCTGTCCTTCCCTTCCAGAGTCACAGTGCCCCCATTTCTACAAGCCCTATGTGTCAAAGTTAAGCCAAACCTTGATTTGCTTCATATCCAACAAGTCATTTACCGATGGGGCCATGGAGGCCTTAAGATGGAAAGAGAAGCTCAAGGTCAAACAATGAGATGGAGTTTCTGGACAGGTTCAGCCGATCAATCAGCGAGTATTTGTGGAGCACCTTTTTGTACCAGGCACTCTTCCAGATGCCGAGGGTACATTGGAGAACAAAACAGGAGAGATCCCTGCCCTCATAGAGCTTCTATTCTAGCAGGGGGAGCAAAGCAATAAATATAATAAATACATCATATGGTATGTTAGAAGGTGATCAATGCTATAGAAATAAAGTAAAAGTAGATCAGCGATATCTGGGTGCTTGTGGGGGTGCGGGCAGATTGCAATTTTAAATAGGGTGGTCAGGGTACGGCTCCTTGAGCAAAGACTTGCAGGTTACTGGAGGAAAAGAGTTCCAGGCAGAGGGAACAGCCTGTGCGGAGGCCTGGATGGGAGCGTGCCTGTCGGATTGTGCTTAGGGGTCCTTGGCTGGCTGTTCAGTTACCCAGCCATCCTGAACAAGATTTGTTGAGAAAATCATTTGGTGGTTTTGGTTAACCAGGGGAAAGTATCAGCATGTGTTCAAAACAAAGACTCTGAATTCCCTCTCCCGGCCACGCTCCAATTCATTGTGCCAGACACTGTTCTACATACTGGAGGCATGAAGATGAAGGCAGAGAACTGGCTTTCAGTGGTGCTGCCTGGGAAAGAGAGACCTAGGAAGTGGAAGAGGTGTGTGGGAGGCGAGGGGATATGATGAGCTAGAAATGGCTGTGTAACATCTGGGGGGCATCCATCTCCAAGCTGACATGTGGAGCTACAGAGGGGAGGGGAAGGGGTTGAGGATATATTTATGGGGGTCAGCCGGACATAGATGACAGTTATAAAAACACCAGATGATACAAGCACCCAGGGATGATGTGAAGAGGTTTTGGATGGAGCCAGGGGGAGGTCAGCACATTAGGTTGGAGGTGGGGTATGGAGATATTGTGTCAATTTGTTCACACAATTCCGGTGATCTCACACATTAGCACAACTTTGTAGAACAACAATATCACGCATATATCTTTTCTTTCAGAGTTTTTCAGAGTATTAGGTCATTTAAACCTCAAACAACCCTGAGGTAAGAGGCGATTATTATCTCTGACAGACGAGGAAGCTGAGGTACAGAGAGGTTAAGTCACTTGCCCAATATTACATAGCTAGTAAGGGCAGAGGCAGGATGTGGACCCAGCAGCCTAGCTTTGGGGTCTGTGCTCCTAACCACTACTGTGCTACCTCTACACAGTAGTGGTTAGGAGCACTTACAGAGCCTTGTTCCCAGGAGTGCATGTGCTTACCCATGGACACGCAAGGCCTTTGTTGCTGACATCTCCTTGTATACGCCACTATCCTGCATACACGTGGTCTTACATGGTCTCAGTTTCACTAATGCTGACAACCTCACACACTCATTTTTCTTAGAATGCCTCATGTGACTTTGTGCTTTAATACTCAAATGGCCTGACACACTCAGAACTTCTTACACACATCCATAATGTCGCCTCCAGTGGGCACTCACCCCACTGTGTACACACTGCATTGCACACTCATGATCTCTTATAGTCAAAAGACACTGATATGCATGCCCATAAAAGTCTTCTATACACATGGCCTTGCACAAATATATACTCTTTCATGCTTTTCAACACAGCCCCAGGTTCTCCAACGTTCACCCTATCATGCAAACTTATTGCCTTATTCATTCATGAGCTCGGATATTCACATCACCTTGCACACTATAACCACGCACATGCATCTAACCTTATATATAGACAGAGCCTTGCCTGCTACACAAATTTACACACTTACCCTCTAACGATCTTGCATCCTCACTCAATTGCCTTTCCTCACACACTCAAGACCTCAAATGCTAACATAAGCTTATGTTGCACCCTATTATGACATGTTCAGATGATCTCCGTGTACGCATTGCCCGTTCACTCATGCTTCTTCCTGTTCCTACTGCCTCGCATACCCCCACAAATGCAAATATTCACTTTACTACATAAATTCACTGCTTGCCCACTTACATTCTTGTGTGATTCAAAATCTGTGCACAGTCATTTAAATGCACACTCAGGGAACCTCACCTGCTCATACAACGTCACACTTAAAACTGACTCGCTTGCTCTGTTTTGCACACTAAAAACCTTGGCGTGTTTCCACCAACAGAAATATTTATACCATCATGTAAACTCCTTCCAGCGTTTTCATTAGTGTTCTTGCACACTCGTTTAACCTCGCACATTCCTAGGGCCCTACCTGCTCTCATAACTTCACACATTGATGCTCTGACTCATACAACCTCACTCGATCTTGCACACCTGTGACCATGTCATGCTCCCATCAACAGAAATATTTACACCACCATGTAAACGCCTTCTGGCTTGCCTACTTATGTTCTTGCACACTCACGTAACCTCACACCCTTGGGACCTTGCTTGCTTCCATAACTTGGAGCCCCTTGCCCCTCAAATGGCCTTGCCTACTCCTGCCCTGGCACACCCAAGTCACTGTGCAGGGGCCCGTCGTACTGCCCACTGACGTGCCCTTTCCTCACCCGCAGGGACGTACCAAGGCCAGTTCACGAACGGCATGCGCCATGGCTACGGGGTGCGCCAGAGTGTGCCCTACGGGATGGCCGTGGTGGTGCGCTCGCCGCTGCGCACGTCGCTCTCGTCCCTACGCAGCGAGCACAGCAACGGCACAGTGGCCCCGGACTCGCCCGCCTCTCCGGCTTCGGACGGCCCGCCGCTGCCCTCGCCCGCCATCCCGCGCGGCGGCTTCGCGCTCAGCCTGCTGGCCAACGCCGAGGCGGCCGCGCGGGCGCCCAAGGGCGGAGGCCTCTTCCAGCGGGGCGCGCTGCTGGGCAAGCTGCGGAGGGCCGAGTCGCGCACGTCCCTGGGCAGCCAGCGGAGTCGCGTCAGCTTTCTCAAGAGTGACCTCAGCTCGGGCGCCAGCGATGCTGCCTCTACCACCAGCCTGGGCGAGGGCGCCGAGGGCGCCGACGACGCCGCGCCCTTCGAGGCCGACATCGACGCCACCACCACCGAGACCTACATGGGCGAGTGGAAGAACGACAAGCGCTCGGGCTTCGGCGTCAGCGAGCGCTCCAGCGGCCTCCGCTATGAGGGCGAGTGGCTGGACAACCTGCGCCACGGTTACGGCTGCACCACGCTGCCCGACGGCCACCGCGAAGAGGGCAAATACCGCCACAACGTGCTGGTCAAAGGCACCAAGCGCCGCGTGCTGCCACTCAAGAGCAGCAAGGTCCGCCAGAAGGTGGAGCACAGTATGGAGGGCGCCCAGCGCGCCGCCGCCATAGCGCGCCAGAAGGCAGAGATCGCCGCCTCCAGGTAGGACCCCCGGGGTGGGCACGGATGGGATGAGCCCTCTCAGGGAAGAGGTTCTGGGACCGGGCCACCTAGGAGGCCCTATCTCCAACCTGGTTTCTGCTTCTTTAACCATCAATGGTTCCTCCATGACCCTTAGAGGATTGATTGCAGGCATTTCAGGATCCGGTGTCCCCTGCTCATCCATCCATCCACGCATCCATCCATCCATCCATCCATCCATCCATCCATCCATCCATCCACGCATCCATCCATCCATTCATCCATCCATCCATCCATCCATCCATCCATCCATCCATCCATCCATCCGTCCACTCATTCACCAACTCCTCCATACACTTGACCCTTCTATTCACCCAACCTTTCTAATAGCCACCTGAACAACCATCTCTCCTTCAAAATGATCTATCCAACTACCCATTCAACCATCCAGTCATCCATCCATTCACCCAACCCTTTCATTCATCTAACTTCTCTACTACATACCTGAACAGTCCCTCTATCACTGAACACCTCTATCCAGCCACCTTCAGTCACTCAGCGTGTCTAACATCTGATCACCCATCCACCCAATCATTTCCTCATCTACCCCCATCGACCTGTTCAACTTTCCATCCCTTTACCCAACTAACCATCCAATCATCCATCTAACCAACCAACCGCCCACCCACCCAGATACTGTCCAAACATCCAGACGCCCTTCAACCACTCATCCATTCCTTCATCCATCAACCACGCACATTCACTCAACCATTTCCATCTATCAAGCCACCCATCCTACCATGCTTCCATCCACTGAAACGGTATCCGCTCACACTCACCTACCCAATCACCCAACCACTTATCCATCATCCATCCATTCAAGCTCCTCCTTCACTCAACCATACTTCCATCCATCAATCCATGCACTGTTCCATTTACTTAACTATTCCCACCTACCCACCTACCAGCCCTGCATCCATCTACCCTCCCATCCATTCAGCACTCACCCTTTAATCCATATTCAGATGCCTTTATGTCTTCTCATTGTACTTCAGGAAAAGTTTTAATGTTGTCTTCAAACATTTATAGCACCTACTGCGTGCATAGCACTATTTTAAATGGTTTACAAATATTGGCTAATTCAATCTCCTTAAGGACCTTATAAGATTCATACAATTTCTATTTTCATTTTACAGATGAGCCAAATGAGGCTCTGAGAGATAAAGGGACTTGTCCCGAATCACTCAGGTAGTAAGTGGCCCTTTATAATCTGATTCTTACCTTCCTATGCAGCCTCATTTTTTACCACTCTTGCCCCGGACCTGGATTTTTTTCTCTGTGCTAGTCATGCTGGCCTCGTATCATCTTTAATTAGTTCTCTTGCCAGAGGGCTTTGTTTCCTTCTGGTTCCTCTGCCTGGACTTCTCTTCCTTCTTCTTATTGCTCCCTTAATTCCTACTCCTCCTTCAGAGCTCAGGTCAAGTCTTACCCACTTTGAAAGCTGATGAGGCCCAGCCTCCTGTCACAGGCCATCTCTCACTCAGCGCGTTGGCTTCTCAGAACGTCTCACAGCAACTCTACGCTGCTTACGTGATTTGTTTTTAACCTACCAGTTATAGAGGGCACCGTACGTGCCAGTCACCATTCTGAGGTCTTTATACATCTGAACTCCTTTAATCTTTACAAGTTTTTAATGAGGTAGGTACTGTTATTATTCCCTTTTTGCTAATGTGGAGTGAGCTTCGGGGACAGCGGTGATGTGGCAGGACAATGGTAAAGGCACTTGCTTGTCCTGGTGCCTATAGCAATCCTGCTGGTTGCTCTGAATGGCCTGGGCTAGAGGCTGTGGCACTGTGGTCCTTAGAATTATGCAAACCTAGGGCCAAATCTTGGCTCTACCATCTTTTAGCTCAGAGACCTGGCAAATCATTTTGCCTGCGTAAGCTTCAGTTTCCCCATCAGTGGAGTCACTGTTTCTTAGTTGTATGTTCTTGGCCAAATTGGTTTTCTTCTTCAACATCAACTGTGTCATCTATTATAGTAGGCTTGGTCTGAAGGTCAAGAAAGATAGTGCAGATCCAGTGATTCAGTCCGATTGTGGGGCAAGTTTTCTGTGACACTGTCTTTGAGATGGGAATTAGTGTGCAGGAAGTTTCTGCAGAGTGCTCTCAGTATCAACACTTGTGGGGAAGGAAAGGAAGCAGGACTGCGCTATGGCAGAGTGAGGTGGGCCATAGTGCAGTCTCCAGCAGTGCCTCAGCAGACCACAAGGGTGTGCTGCAGTGGAGATGAGCTTCGGGGTTGTCCAAGTTGAGGTGAGTGAACCGGACCTTTATATCCTCTGCAGTAGATGCAGGCTACTCTCCAAAAAGGGGCATGACCTGGGGCTGGACGGTCCTCTTCAGCCAAGGGCAATCCCTAGACAAGGCTGACAGCCGGCAGCACTCTGAGCATGGTGGTGGGGGGTGGTGTAGAGATAAGTCTTTCAATCCTGAAGGGGAAACTGGGTGACATATCACAGTATCCGTTGTAGTACTGGACACCTAGTAAAGGCTCAATAAGCCTTACTTGTCCTGGTTGTCATTCGATGAATTCATTTTACAGATGTGGAACCTGAGACCCAGAGAAAGAATGTAATATGCCAAGACCACCTGGCAAGCAAGTGGGAGAACCAGGGCGTCAGCCCCTAGCTTTCTGATTCCAAAGCTTTAACCAGCACATCTTGCTATCTTTAAACTTTGTAAACTTTAAATTGCTGTGAATGTGCGTGCCGTGAGTATCGTTGAGATGATGATGGTATGGGTAATTTTTTTAAGACTTCTTGGTCAGGGGCAAAGCCAGGCCTAGGTCCAGGTGATCTTGTTTTTTAATTGTCCAAACCTGGACACTTGTATGAGTTAAAGGGGGCACGTTTAAAAAAACAAAACTCATAGGTTCGAATAATTTGAGATTGATAGAAAAATTGCAAAGATAGTTCAGAGGGTTCCCATATATTCCCTGCCCAGTTTCTCCTAATGTTAACTTCTTACATGGCAATAATATGTTTGTCAAATATATTTGTTTGAATTTTACTAGTTCTTCCACTGGAGTCCTTTTTCTGTCCCAGGATCCCCTCCAAGATCCCATATTGCACGTACTTGTCAAGTCTTCCTAGTGTCCTCTGCTCATGACAGTTCTGCCTTATTCATGACCTTGACAGTTTTGAGGCGTACTGGTCATGTATTTTGTAGAATGTCCCTCAGTTCGGGTTATCTGATATTTTTCTCATAATTAGACTGAGGTTATAGGTTTTGAGGAAGAAAACCACACGGGTAAAGTGCTCTTCTCATTGCGTCATATCAGGGGCACATGATCAGCATGACTTGTCACCAGTGACGTTAACCTTGATCACTTGGTTAAGGTGGTGTCTGCCAAGTTTCTCTGCTGTAAAGTTACCATTTTCTCCTTTTCATACTTTGTTTTTTTTTTTGGAATCCAGATGTTAATTTCAGCCTATGCCCAAGATGGAGAAGGGTCTGGAATTAAGCTCCACCTTTGGGGTGGGGAGTGTTGACATATTTGGAATTCTTCTGTAAGGAGATTTGTCCTTTCTTTCAAAGGGAACATTTAAAATTATTTTGCCAAGTGTATATAGTTACAACGGGCCACCCTGGGATATGGCAGAGCTTAGAGTAGGTAAGAGCTTAGGCTCTTGAGTCAGAAAATTATGAATTAGAATTCTGGTTCATCTACTGAAGAGCTGTGTGACCTCGCCCAAGTGGCTTCACCACTCTGAATCTTGGATCCTCTTTCTTCTTTGGGTTGTTCTGAGGAGTAGATGAGCTAATGCCTATAAAATGCCTGGCACAGAGTGGCCAGCAGTAAAAGCGGTCATTATCATCTTCTAACATGTTTGATTTTAAAGTCGAGGAAATGGAAGCTTGGGAATAAGGAGGGATTTCCCCAAGCTCTCCCCTGCTGGGGGCAAAATGCTGCCCTTCTCTGCCCCTTTGCTTTCTCTGCCCTCCTTGTCCTTCCTGCTGAGCCCTGTGCCCTTGAATGTGAATGTGAGCTCCTGGGAAGGCTGTTAGGCCCAAGCTGGGAACCGAGGCTCCGGAGTAAGAAGGTGGTACCCTGTTGGCTCCACATTGTGCTACCGGGAGGGGAGCACAGGGGACATTTGGATCCCTCGTGTGTCTGAGGAATACTTCCTGTGAGCCCACAGGGCTGGTGCCGTGTGGGAGGTGGCTGCCTGGCTGGGTTTTAAGCTCAGACTGAATTTCCAATTAAGGGAATCTTTGGGTTAGGAGGAAACACAGGGTTGTCTCCCTCCCGAGGACTTTGGTGAGTAATTGGGCCACAGAGGATCAGGACAGAAGGAAGGGAGGAAGCCAAGATGTCTTGTCCCTCTAAAGTGGGCTAAGGATTGAAAAAGATTCTGGACCGTGCTGTCCAATATGGTAGCCGCGAGCTGTATGTGGCCGTTGAGCTCTTGAAATGTGGTCGATCTGAATTGAGATGTGCTGTAAGTGTGAAACACACTGGCTTTTGAAGACTTAGTAAGAAAAGAATCGAAAGTAACCTATGAATAATTTTCATATTGATTACATGTCGAAATGATTATATTTTAGATACACTGGGTTAGATTATTATAATTCATTGCACTTTTTTCTTTGTACTTTTCTGAATGTGGTCACTGGGAAATTAAAAAATTAAATGTGTGACTGACGTTATACTTTTATTGGATGAGGTTGCTCTAGACCCGTTCAGGGCCCTACGAGATAGTCCATCTCCTTCACTGACCAGATGGGGAAATCAAGGTCCAGAAAAGGACAAAGAGATACCCACAGTCACTAAGTGGTTGATGGGGAAGTAGCCTCATGTCTTCAGATTTCGTGGCTAAGAACTCTTTTGGTAACGCCTTTTAAGGTCATGGATACTGGGCCATGGAAAGAAGCTGGGATGTTTGGGGAGGTGTCTAAACTTTTCTGGTTGTCATGCCAACGCCCTGATGAATGGCTCTCATCTGGAAGGAGCACAGTGAGTGGTTAAGAGTGGGGCTTTGGCTCTGCCTCTCGCTTACCATATCTTGTCTTCTCTCCAGACTTCGATTCGCTAGTCTCTGAAAAGAGAATGATGATACCTACCTCGAAATGTTTTCACAAGAGTTAAACCAGAGACTGTATATGAAGCCCTCTGCACAGGGCTGGAAGCAGGAAACACTCAAAAAATGTGAATTGTTACTGTCATTGTCTAGTATTCTTCTTGCTTGTCCCGGCAGCAGAGGCAGAGCTGGCCTGCAGGAGTTCTCAGCTGCCCCAGGGAGTGAGGTTCAGAACATCTTAGGTTTTGTACCAAGGTGGCATCAATGGGGCCCTGAAGGCAGGGTCCCCTCAACTGGCCTGTCTTCTGCTCCCCCATCCCCACCCCCATCTCCTTCCCAGGAAATTCCCTAATTGAATACAGGGGTTAGAGCTGGCTTTCTGAGTTACTGGGAGGTGAATTTCTCAGTAACTGTGATACAGTAGCCATAAGAGCTTGGGCTGTGGCATTGGACAGACCCAGGTTTAAATCTGAGTTCAGCTTCTTATAAGCTATGTGACCTTAGGCGAGTTGCCCCACCTCTCTGGGCCTCACTTTCCTCTTTATTCCTCAAATAGGAATTACAGTAATTTCTCCCTCAATGTGTTGTTGTGGAGAATAAAAGAAATAGTCCATGTAAAGGGCCTGTGCTTTGAAAGCATGCAGGGAGGTATAAGCTGTTGTTATTAATCATATGTCATTCTGTACCGATCTGAGAGTCTCCCCTGAGAATGAAATTGCCCCGAGGGAAGGCCCTGTCTTCTCTACCATCCCCACACCTCTGTTTTGCAAACTTGCATTTCTGTAGGCCACAACCCCAATTTTTGCTACATCCCTGTACCATCTCTACTTACCCTTTTAATCTCTAGCTTTAAATCAATTTACTTAAAAATACTTATGTACATTTATTGAAAAAAGAAAGACATTGGAGTCACTGTTGAAAATGGGAGACCAATATCTCAGGAAGTTCAGAAAACAACAATGTTATTAAAGTCTGAGGTCAAACTACTAATTCCGAAGGCACATGAGCCCGAAGCCTGATCTTTTTTTGATAAAAAGAGACATTGGCAAGAGATTGACAGGTGTGAAAGACTCCTCAGCACCTGAGCAAGGTTTGCTCCTGACTAGCAAGAAGGGCGGAAGGGTGCCATTTCAAGCTGTGACCTGCACTGCCAGCATTTCCAGCAGCACCAGGATATGTGGACCACCCAGGGGGAAGAGGGCCTGGCCCTAGACTGGGTCTGAGGGTGAGTCTTGCTAATTGCCCGTGTCCTGTTTATTTGATTTTATTTAGCGAACATTCATATAGTCCTTATTTCTGGGCTCCAGGCAAGATTCTAAGTACCTCACGTATTTAACTTATTTAATCCTCAAAACAACTCTGAGGAAGGTACTATTATTCCCATTTCACAGATGGGGAAACTGAGGCACAGACAGGTTAAGTATCTCAAACAAGGTCATTCAGCTGAGTAATGGCAGAGTTCGGAGTTGAGACTCCAGAGCCAGGAGACCTGGTTCTAGAATGCTCTTAACCGTGATCTGACCTTTGGCTGTTCCCCCCACCACCCACCGCCCAAACTTTGGTTAGCACTCACTCTGTGCCAGGCTTGTGCTGGAGCACTGGACACCCTGTGGATCGGCGTGGTCAGCATCCTGGGGGACTCCCGGCTTAGTGGTGAAGGCAGACAGGGGTCAACGTCATCAGTGGTGGGTTAAGGGAAGGCAGGAGCAGAGTCACTGACTGCCCCAGGAGTGGTTTGGCAAAGCTCCCTGCAGGTGGCGGGTGACACTGATTGGGAGTTTGCCAATTGGAGAAGAGAGAGAGAAAGGTCATTCCAGGTAGAGGCACGGAGGTAGGAACGTGTGTGGTGTATTTTGGGAGCGGTGAGTCATTGCGAATGCTGGGATGGTTGGGCTAAGAGATTAGAGATGAGGCTGGGCCAGGTTAGGACGGGCTTTGAACTCCAGGTTAAAGAGCTTCAGATATACTAGTCTCAGTGCTCAGCTGAATTCACTCATCTAATTCTAACTACGGCACATAGAGACTTTTAAAACATATCCCAGGTCACACAGCTAGCAATTGCTAGAACCGAGATTCTGGCCTCAGAGTTTATGTTCTCAGCCACTACACTGAGTGCTCTGCCACTCAGATTCAGTCAGCTCCTCCCTTTCTCTCTGTGTTGCTTTTCTTTCTTTTCTTTTTCTTTCTTTTATATTGTTCAGTACAATATCCTGGTTAAACTTTAGGGAAATTCACAATCGTCAAAAACTAATAAAATCTTTCCTATCTCCACCTTTAGACGCACCTCTAAAGAAACCATTGCTAATAATGCGCTTAGAGCATTCTTCCATTTAGCTATTGTGGGGTTTTTCCCCCCACAACCAGACTACCTACATAATGTTGTGTAGCTTGCTTTTTTTGACTTGCCGTGTTTGGAGATCTTTTTCTTTTATGCACGTAGATCTGCCTTATTCTTTTTAACAGTTGCGTAATATTTCATAGTTCGGATGTGTCATGATTTATTTAACCAGATCTCTCTTGATGGAGATTGAAACTATTTCATGTTTTCATGACTACAAATGAGGCTTCGGTGAATATCTAGCTCATATTCTTGCTCATGGAGCTGGTTAAAGGGATGGCTCAGCCAGGCACCTTGTCCTATCAGACACCATCAAGCATCACTGGAACACATTGGAAATATAATGCCGATTAACCCAGGTCTTTACAAGGGACTGAGTCCTGACCTTCACTGTCACAATGTAAATTTAGTGGTCTCTCTCCTGACAAGGTCAACACTACCATTGAGTGGGTTAATACAAACGAGCAAAACTCCAAACTACCCTTTTGTAATGCTCCCCTCAGCATATGTTCAATAGGTATTTAAAATAATAACTATTGTAAAAGATGCAAGTTTAAGACAGCTGAGGGATCCCCACATCTCTGCCTGTCTCGGCTTCCACAGATCTACTTTTTGAGTTAAATTTCTAGAAGTAGAATTGCTGAGTCAAAAACAATCTGCATTTTAATTATTATCAGAACCTCAGTTAACCTCCCAAAGGAGGCACCTAATTTATAACCTACCTGCCCCCAACATACACACATGTACACACACACAATCCTGTAAAAGAGGGCAGTTTTTATCACACCTTTGCCAACACTGTGTATTATCAGTCTTTGGCATCTTTGACAGATTGTTTGAGGACAATGAGGTGTTCCATTAACCCAGTGATGACCTTTGACTGCCCACACCCATGGAGGCAAAAGTTTACTCTTATTCTCCGTGTTCCCGGCTCTCCACCTGAGATTCTTGGGTATGGGGTTCCGCTAAGGGGGATTAAACTCCCCAGGGACAGCCTTGAAACATTGGAAGAGTCCCCAATCCCAGACTCCTGCCCTCCATTACATCCCTCCTGTGAGAATTACCAGATGGACAAAATCCTTTTGCTCCCAGAGACTGAAGACCTGGGCGAGTAGAATGTCCCAGTTGTCAGAGCCAGACTCTTGTGACATACACGAGGTAGCTGTGACTCCGCTGTGAGCTGAGAGGTCTGGGGAGAGAGAGAGCTTGGCAGCAGGGAGATGTTCAAATATAAAGGCAACGTGTTTGGGGGAGCCAGGCCTCCCGAGCTTGGAGAGTGGAGAACCAGAGAAAAGATTCCATGAGCTCCCATCGGTCCCCGGAAGAAGCCGGTCAGAGCTGGAAGGCACCTTCAGGAGGATGCAGCCCAGTGTGCTCATTTCACAGATGGAGAAAGTGAGGCCTAGAAAGGACCAGCAACTCAAGGGCACAGCAGAGAGAACAGCGTGGCCACAGGGCTCTTATGCAACCTGGGTTGGCATCTGGGTCACATTTACTAAATCAACTAGGAAGGGGACAGAGTTCTGAGAGGTAGAACGTTTTCTCTCCCCGACCCCCAACCTTATTAACTGTGCTATGGTCCAGCTCCAAAGCCTCTCCAGCTGGATTTCTAAACCGAAAAAGCAAAGGCAGAACAGACAGCCTAACAGCCTGCACCTTTGTGAGAAAAATACCCGTTGTCCCCAATGCCAGGGTTTCCCCACATCCCAGTGAAAGGTCCAACCATGTGAAGCCAATGCGTGGCCCCAAGCAGTGCCAAGGACTCAGGGATTAATGCCAGAAGGGCCCAGACAGAGGTGTTGGAATATCGGTAATAACGAGAATGATGGTGACTGCCATCAGTAAGGGCTCAAGGGCTCAGACTCAGAGCCAGGATGCCTGGGTTCCGGTCCTGGACACTTGGTGGCTTCAGGGGCAAATGACTTCCTCCTAAACTTTTTATATCTCCGTTTCTTCATCTCTAAGATGGGGATCATGAGAAAACCCACCTCCTGGGGCATATGAGTGGGTTAAGTGCTTAGGACAGGGCCTGGTCCAGCCCAGTGCCCTGCTCTCTCTACCGAGTGCCAGACCTGTGCTAATTCCCTTTATTGCATCATCTCACTTAATCCTCGTGAGGGAGGTGCCATTTATTATATTAACCCATTTTACAGATGAGGACACTATCCCAAAGTCCCCAAATAACTGACACAGTGAGGCTTCAAATTCTCTGATCTCAGCTTCACCCCCACCCCACCCCCACTTTACCAGTGTTGGTGAGGACTAAGTGAGATGATGTGTGTAGAGAACTTTTTGTGTGGTCTTGGAGCTCAGTAGGTGCTCGGGAAGGAGAGTCCTTGGCCAGTTTTATCATTATTCTTCTTACCCCGAGACTCCAGCGAGCGGAACATGGAGAGCCCAGCAGGCTCCTCCTCTGAGCTTCATCCTCCCCGCTGTGTGCAGGCCGTTTCTCTCCCCTGAGCTTCCAAAGCCCAGTCCAACTTCCACTTGACTTCCTCAGTCCATACCAGTGGGGCCCTGCCATTGGGAGAAGAGTTAAAAATAAAGCCCAGCCTTCAAATCCTTCAAGTAAACACCCAGCTCTCTAAAAATAGCACTTTTGCCACAAGTATTGGGAGCCAGGCCAGGACTGAGGGATGAAACTTGGCGAGGCTGGTTGGCACAGCCAGGCAGGCCCAGGCCAAACCTCCACGTCACCCCACCTTCCCACTGAGCCTCTGGTCCTGAGGGGGAACCAAGTGCCCTTTATTTGTTTCTAGTCTCGTCTCTCTGCCTCTACTGCCACCAGCCCAGTGCCGGCCCCCAGCCTCTCTCACCGTATCATTGTCAGGGCCCCCGCCCAGCTCTTCAATCCTCTTTCTGTCCTTTACTCTTATCCACACGACAGCTGAAGTGAGCTTTGAAAAATGTAAGCCTGACCATGCCACTCTGGTAAGCAGAACTTTCATGTGGTCTTTAGTTTGGATTCCCCTGAAAGCAGAGCCTGAGACAAGGATTTGGGTGCAGGAAGTTGATTTGGAAGGCGATGCCCGGAAGAAGTAGCCAAGAGGAAGTGAGTGGGTAGAGTGAGACAGGGAAGAAGGAAAAGCCAATATAAATGTGTGTTTTCAAGGCATCTCTGCAAGTCGCAGGGCTGGGACCTCGCTACAGAACACTCCCCAGATTGTGTACCTGGAGGATGGGGGGAGGGTGGGCAAAGCATTATCCACTTGCTCCAGTCTCCCATTTGTTGAAGATTTTCCTGGGAGCATAAATTCCCCCATACTTCTGGGTGTGCTTGCACTTGGGGTGTGGGTGAAGGGGCCTCCTGCAGCATCAGAGCAGGCTCTGAGCAGAAAGTGGAAAGCTTTCTGGGATACTGGCAGTGCCAGGGGAACAACCCTCCATAGCTGTTCCACAGAAATTAGGGGTAGATTGAGCTGTGATGCGGGCATCAAGTGTATCTGCCTTTAGGAAAAATTTCAGGTTCCTTACTTTGGCCCATAAGACCTCTCCTGTCTGGCTCCAGCTTACCACACCAGCCTCATCTCACACCGCTCACCTTCAGCTGCAGTTCCTCCAAAGGGCCATTCTTTTTCCTACCCATGATCCTTTGCACGTGCCGTTCCATTTGCCCAAAATGCTTTTCCCTTACTCTTTATCTTGCTAACACCATCTCATTCATCAGGCCTCACCCAGTTCAAATGTTTCTTCCTCAGGGAAGCTCTGAACTCCCTTCTAGCCTGGGTTTCCTGTTTTTGTGTCCCTGGCATCTGGTGTCTGGTGTGCCCCTGCCTCAACTGCCCCGCCCCCCGCCATTGTCTTTATTCATTCTATTTTCTCTGCTAGGATGTGCACCCTTTGAAAATAGAGACCCTGTCTGCTGTGTTCATTGCCAGGCGACTGGCACCTAGCACAATGCATAACATATATGTGAGGCCAAGGTCAGGGAGCGTTGCTGACTGACTGATGTTAGGTCTCTGACATCTCATAATGGGAGGCTTCATTTGACTCCTTTACACCTTCAAACACATTCAACAAATATTTGTTGAGCACCTACTATGTGTTCTAGACTCTTGGGGAAGAACACCTACAGATTCTGGCCTTCATGGAGTTTGCATTCTAGTTGGGAAGACAGACAGCACAGCAGACATGATAGATAAATTACAGAGCATGTGGTAGGAAGCAAGTTGCCTGTTTAAATCAATGGTCAGGGTAGACCTTGTTGAGAAAGTGACACGAAGGAGCTGAAAGAGTTAGCCACAGGAACCTCTGAGGGGAGAACAGCCCAGCAGAGAGCAGAGCAAGGAGAAAGTTCCAGGGTGACGACATGTCTGGCATGCTAGGGACAGTGAGGAGACCAGCATGGCTGATGTAGAGTGAGAGAGGAGGACAACAGAAGAGGACAGAGAGAGTGTGGGATGGGGCAGGGACAGATCACTATGCCAACATGGGACCCTCTAGACACATGGGGCAATTTAAATGTAAAATAATTGAAATTAAATGAATTAAAAGTTCCATTCTTCAGTCGCAGGAGCCACGTGTCAAGTGCCTGACAGCCACCGTATTGGATGGCACAGATATAGACCATTTCCCTCATTGCTCAAAATCCTAGTGGACGTGCCTTAGTAGGGCCCTGCAGGTCATTCATTGTAGGACAACAGTCTCGCCCACACATAACTGGGCACAGATCCTGGGGTCCTTTCCTCACCTCCTAAAGTGGGTATGATTAAAGCATGCAAGGCCATTTGGTCCAGCCCCAGACAATGTCAGAATGCCTTTGCCAGCACCCTTGCCAAGCAGTCCTTCAGTACTGCTTCTATATCTCCAGGCATGAGAAACTCACTACCTCTTGGGACAGTCCAGGCCGACTTTGGACAGCTTTGACTTTTGGATTTGCTAAAACCAGAAGAATGTTCTGCTTCTCTGTAGCTTCTAAGCATTGGTCCCAGTTCTGCCCTCAGGGACCGGATCTGTTAGAACTGTGCTTCCCTACAGGTAACAAAATCCACCCATAATTAACCACTGGGCTTACTTACCTTCTCATAAGATCAGAGAGGCAGTGCAAGGCGGTCACGGCAGCTCCATGATGCCCTGAGGGACCCTCCACCTGTCTTTCCCTCCTGCTCTCTTTAGAGTGTGGCTTCTGTTCTTTTATCCAAAGATGGCCCCTGTGCCCGTAACTTCACCTCTGCATTGCAGGGCAGAGGTCGAAATGCAACAGCGTCTCTTCATGGGGAAGTAGAGCCCACCCAGGGGTTTTGATTTCATTCTTCAGGATGAGTTATGTGGCCTTCTCTAGATGCAAGGAGTCTGGGAGGTGAACATTTTTAGCCAGACACCGATCTTTTCTAAACAAGATTAGGGTACTCTTAGTGGAGAAGAAGGAGAGAATGGATATTTGGTGAGCAGCTAGCCATGTCTGCCCCTGACATCCCTGGAGGTATTTGGAGATTGTCATCTTAACAGCCCCAAGAGTTTTTTTCTGATCTAAACGGCTCCAGTCCCTTCCCTCAGCCTCCATTCTCAAGTCTTCTCACTTTCTCCATTTTCCAGATGGAGAAACAGAGGCACAGACATCATGTAGTGATCAAGAGCACAGATTTTGGAGTCAGACAACACTGATTCCTTGGGCAAGTCATTTCTCCAAGCCTCGGTTTCCCCAGCTGTGGAATGTGGTGAAATTAGTATAGTATTTACTGCTGCGGGTCTTGTAAGGGCAAAATGAGATAACCCACATGAAGTACTAACCACAATCCCTGGCACCCAGCAATCACTCAATAGGGGCAGTTGTCATTTTTATTATTATAACTATTGCTCGTACTTCAGTGATTCCTTCCGGTGTTGTTGCATGAAGAACCAGAGCTCAGACTGAGTGAGGTCTGCTGGGATTGCAGTGGTGTTTCCATTATCCCAGCAGCCACACCAAGGAGAGCGTCTCTCTTTACGTGGAGAGGGGCCATGGATGGAGGGAGGGGCTGCAGTGGGGATCCATCTCCAAAGCTACCTTTACCAAACCACATCCTTTGCAGGGGCTATCACATTACTGTTGAAGCGCTGTTCTCATCAGCCTGGCTCATGCAACCCTATCTGGGAAGGGGGTATTACCTCAAGGTCACGGCAGCCCACTGCCAAAACTACAACCCGACAGGAATTGCTATAGCTTTGCCAGGAGCCCTGGCTGAGGGTGGGGGCCCCTGAGCTCTGACCCACCAGGTAGAGCATCGGAAATGCACAGAGCAGATCTTGAGAAGGGAATTTGTCACAGGCTAAGCTGG
>NW_011888928.1:2821566-2823899 GCF_000151845.1 Pteropus vampyrus
TAGGGGCAGTTGTCATTTTTATTATTATAACTATTGCTCGTACTTCAGTGATTCCTTCCGGTGTTGTTGCATGAAGAACCAGAGCTCAGACTGAGCGAGGTCTGCTGGGATTGCAGTGGTGTTTCCATTATCCCAGCAGTCACACCAAGGAGAGCGTCTCTCTTTACGTGGAGAGGGGCCACGGATGGAGGGAGGGGCTGCAGTGGGGATCCATCTCCCAAGCTACCTTTACCAAACCACATCCCTTGCAGGGGCTATCACATTACTGTTGAAGTGCTGTTCTCATCAGCCTGGCTCATGCAACCCTGTCTGGGAAGGGGGTATTACCTCAAGGTCATGGCAGCCCACTGCCAAAACTACAACCCGACAGGAATTGCTATAGCTTTGCCAGGAGCCCTGGCCGAGGGTGGGGGCCCCTGAGCTCTGACCCACCAGGTAGAGCATCGGAAATGCACAGAGCAGATCTTGAGAAGGGAATTTGTCACAGGCTAAGCTGGGCAGTCACCCTGGGCTCCAGGGCTGCACAGTTCTTCCCTGACCACCCCAACTGGGGAGGTTACAGAGACAAGCATCGGGTGGCAGAAAAGCCACCCGGGAGCCTGAATGACTTCTTCCTTTATTTTTTTAAATAGATTACACGTTCATCTGGTTAAAAATCCCAGTTATAAAAATGTAAAGTCCGTCTCCTTGTCCTGTCCTCCTTTTGCCACTTTCCACCCCATAGGCTACTGTCGTTTGCAGTTGCTTCCCTTCTAGAGTTATCTTATGCATATATTAAGGCGGAACTTATGAAATTGCTAATATTTAACCTATAAAATAGCAATTTTGTACAGTTCTACCTGACATAAGCAAATGCATATTTAGATTTCTATTTTCCTCTTTCTTACACTAAAGGTAGTATATTATACACATTACTCTGAACCTTGCTTTTTTCTCCGTGCTATGATCTTACCATTCTTTTCAAATAAAGAACTTCATTTTGTTTTAATACCTGCGTAGTATTCCATTACCTACATAATTTATTTAATCGGGCCCCTACTGTTGAACACGATTGTTTGGGTAGTTTCTAGAATTTAGCTATGTCAGATAAAGCCAGACACTCATCATTTCACCCATGAATCAGTCTGTTTCCAGGATGAATCCCCCGAAGTACAGTTTCTGATCAAAGGCTCTCTGTAGTGGTTGTCCCATTTTATTGTCCCATCCGCACTTTATGAGGGTGAGAGAGCCTCTGCCACTCACTGCTGAATGACCTTGGACGAGTTCTTGCCCTCTGTGGGTCTTTGTTTCCATGAGCACTGCGCTCTCTTTGCCTTGTCCTTGGGAAAAATAGCCATCCCAGATTTGCCTCCTTGTTTGGCCTTTCCCACGCCCCAGCCATGTGCTGCTATTGTTGCCGTGTCTTCTTTGGAGGATGACTTCAGCTCCGACTGAGGCCAAGGCAACCCAGTGAGGTCAGCATGGAAGAGCAGGCAGAGGGACCAGCATGGACAAAGGCACAGAGGTGTGACAGTGTGGGGTGAGGCAGAGTTCCCAAATGCCAGTCACCGAGGTACCTTCCTGAGCCATGCCACATCTGCGTACCATCTGGGTTGTTATTTCGTTACTATTTAAAAAAAGGATTTCGACTTTCTTAAACCTACATTTATTTTTATAAAAGAACTTTAGTTCATTACTATAAATAGAAATTAGTGTTAGATAAAGAGAAGTTAGCCACAGAAAAATAAATACAGGAAAAAAACAGTGTGCACGCACACACACACACACATACACACACACACACACGAGAAAAATACAATGATGCAAACATCATTAAACCATCCCTCAGTACTGTTGCTCACTAAAAGCTCAAATCAAAGCTACTCGCTGCTCTGCTCTCTGTTAAAAAATGAAACGTAATGCATTAAAGACATAGAAGCACAAAATGAGACTTTCTCACTGGGGAAATCAGGATGGTTGAATTTAAATTTAAAGGATCGAGGATACTCGATGAATGTCCCAGTACTACCTATCATTTTTGATCCTACCAGTGGTAACCATTCCGTACTTTAGAGACCCTGGCCTGAGAGGCAGACTTCTCCTCTCTGTCCTCCCAGAGCCTCAGAGAAAGGGAAAGCCAATCTTCAGAAGGACTTGTGCTCCAGGAACTAGACTCTGTGGAGTTATAGGCGAGAGGCATCTAAGTTTAGACAGGCCTTGCACACCCTAAATGCTCAGTAGGCACTCACTAAATGCTCACCAGTGACTGACTCTGTGGGTCTGAGGTGCTCTTATGAAGGAAGGACAGGCATTCGGACTAACAGATGCTTTCAGAATTGTGTCCAAAGAGAGCA
>NW_011888928.1:2825009-2827661 GCF_000151845.1 Pteropus vampyrus
GAACTGGATCATTTTCCTATAGATCTTCTCTACTAGCTTTTATGGCTAGAATTCTGGTTTCCAGGTTCTTTATTTCTCTGTTGCATTGTCGTATGCCTATATTAAGGAGGCACCTAGGAAATGCTTAGAGAAGGCAGGCAGGAAGAAGGATGGAAGGAGGTGGGGTTGGAGAGCCTGGCCAAGGAGTCGGTTCCTGCCCTGTGACTTGTTGGCAGTATGATCTCAAGCAAATCCCTTCACCTGTCCAGGCCTGTTTCCTCATCTATAAAAGAGTCTCCTATATTTTCCTCTGCTCCAGCCAAGCCAGGCCTATCGCTGCATAATAATTATGATCATAATAATAGTAATGGCTACTGTTTATTTATTCGACACATTTCTATTAAGCATTTACTATGGCCCAGATCCTGTTCTAGGTGCTGGGGATTCATCAATGAACAAATCAGACAAATATCCCTCCCGCGTGGACTTTATGTTCTACCTTTGCAGCATGCCATGAACTAAACTGAATATCACAGGCGCCATCTCATTTGCTCCCCGGGCAACCCTGAAGGGCGAAGGTATCATTAACTCCAGCTTACTGCTGCAGGAAGTAAGGCAAAGTAAGGTCACGTGAGTTGCCAGAGGTTAGCTGGTGCATAAGAGGTGAAGATGGGACTTAGACCCCAGCATCTAGTCCCAGGGTCTGGTTCTTAGCCATCATGACATGCCTTTCCCTGCCCACAGACCCCCTTCTGCCCACCTCTCTGCCTTTGTTCAAGCTGTTCCCAGTGCTCTTCCTCACAGTGCTCTCTCCCTATTTGATCTGCTCCTATGAACACATCCCTCAGACCCACCGACCCCTCCGTGATGCTGTCTTTTCTGTATCTCCAGCCCTGTCTTCAAATCTTTCCCCATTATCCAACCGACAATGATTGGTCACCAAGAATAGAACCCTTCACTTCTTTATTTTGCTCTCTCAGACACCTCTTCTCCCTCCCCATTACCTCATCACCCCAGGGCCCAGGCATGAACCCACATGAAGGGCTCAATAAATACCTCTTAATTAATGCATGAAATCCTTAATTTTTCCTTGGCCTCTAGCTCAAGTCTCGGTTTTAAATATTTTCATCGCAAGAATTATTTATTTTTCCTGGGAACTGAAGGTCATATCTGTTCAAACAAAACCTCCGTAGCCCTCATGTGCACCTACCGTGTGGGGGCGGTATGGTGCTCATTGCTCTGGGACTCGCAACAGGACAGATATAGCTGCCTTCAACCTCAGCTGGTGCCTTTGTGTCAAGGCTGTGATGACCGCAAGCCCAGTGTGCCTGGGACAACCCTGGTTCCTGCTGGGTATAATTATTAAGGGCCTTCCTTTCACCCTTGGGTGCCCTGGTCTGAATGATAAGCTCTCCAGTCACCCTAAACAAATTCTGAAGCTATAACCCCTCTTACTGCTCTAAGCACTTTGCAAATACCAATTTATTTAATCTTCCCAACTCTATGAGGTTGGTGCTGTTAGTCTCCCATTTCAAAGACGGGGAAATGGAATCACAGAGCAGTTAAGTAACTCGCTCAGGGTCACACAGTCAGGGAGAAGCAGGGCTAGGATTTGAACCCAGGTCATCTGGTGCCAGAGTTCTCTTGCTCACCCACTGCCTCAGCAAGAACTTCTCTAAAAGGCCTTCCCTGACCCCACGCTCGGGGCTAGAAGTGTCCACTCCACCAGGGGCCATGGGCTTACCCCAGTCGTGACTACTGTGATGTGGTTTTGTGACAGGAAGACAGCAGTGGGGTCAGAATCTTGGAGACCTCATGCCTGGCATAGGGCTTGGAGCCAAATAAAACCTCTGGAAATGCTATTCCAACCGAGGCGTTGGCCGCCTCCCTGCGATTTCTTCTTCCAGTCCTCGTGGCAGCCGGGATGCCAGCTCCCAGGAGCAGATGTAGCTGCCTGGAATTCTTTTCCAAGGCTCCTTATCAGTTTCAGAGCAGCCTGGAGTGGGGTACAAGAGGTTAGGGACAGAGGGGGCTGCTCTGGAAAAAGCTGGAATGCCATAGTGGAGCCCCACCTGGGGAGGGGCCGGAGGCGGGGGAGGGTGCTGGGCAGGGAGGGCTCAGCTGTCACATTCCTTAGGCTCACAGAAAGCTCTCCTGGGTGCCTTGTCCTTATTTAGGCAGGAGATGTCTGCTGACTGGGCCTGTGGGATGCCATGGCAGGCTGGCTCACCGGGCGGAGTGGGGGGTGCAGAGCATGTCCCAAGCCAACTCTGTGGGCTCTTAGCATGTCAGCTCAATCCCAGCAGACCCCGATCCCCAGGGTGGGAAGCTTAATCCCTGGGGAGAAAAATCACTCTCTGTGTAATAATAACAAAAATAGTAGCTACCTTTCATGGGGTACCTACTATGTCCAGGGCGCCGTGCTAGGCTAGTTTGTAAAGCTCCAGAAGGTGAGTTTCTTCTGTTCACTGCCGTACTCCGAGATCTAGCCCAGGACCGAGCACTCAGTAGGTGCTTAGTAAATGCTTGTCATGATCGAACAGATATACATTTTACATGCCATAGTTTGCTCTATCCTCGCAATAATTCTAGTGGTAGTTAAGTGCTATTATTAACCCATTTTACAGAGAGTGAAACTGAGACTTGCAGAGGTTCCATGCCTTGGCAAAGGTC
>NW_011888928.1:2827711-2838748 GCF_000151845.1 Pteropus vampyrus
TAATCCCTGGGGAGAAAAATCACTCTCTGTGTAATAATAACAAAAATAGTAGCTACCTTTCATGGGGTACCTACTATGTCCAGGGCGCCGTGCTAGGCTAGTTTGTAAAGCTCCAGAAGGTGAGTTTCTTCTGTTCACTGCCGTACTCCGAGATCTAGCCCAGGACCGAGCACTCAGTAGGTGCTTAGTAAATGCTTGTCATGATCGAACAGATATACATTTTACATGCCATAGTTTGCTCTATCCTCGCAATAATTCTAGTGGTAGTTAAGTGCTATTATTAACCCATTTTACAGAGAGTGAAACTGAGACTTGCAGAGGTTCCATGCCTTGGCAAAGGTCACGTGACTTGGAGGTGGGGGAGCTGGGGTTTGACTTCAACGCTAACCAACGCTTTTCTCTTACTGTTGTGTTTACCACACTGGACTCTCTGGCTTCCCCCGTTTATGGGCTCTGTGAGCTGGATGGGTTACGTAGCCTTTTCATCCTTCGTTTCCGCACCTGTAAAAACGGTAATTGATAGTGATATCTACCTTAGGGAACATTGCGGGGCTCACAGACTACTTGGAGGGACATAATGTGACCTGACAGCTAAGTGCCGGAGACTGCAAGAGCAGAGAGCTGGTAATCATGGTGCGCTTTCCTGAGGAAGGATCCAAAAGGATGAAGAAGAATTCGCCCAGTGAAGAAATAAAGGATGAGGGTGGGGACAAGAGTTCCCGGGAGAGGAAATAGGAGGTGTAAAAGCTCCAGAGGTGGGAACAATAGGCACATGTGAGGGACAGGAATTTTCTGGCTGTCTGGAGGCTGAGTTTAGAGTCAGTTGGCAGGAGCTAGGTCATGGAAGTCGTATACATGTTTCCATGCTCCCCTTCAGGCACTGGGAAGGGCACTGTGGAGTCTTAACGAGGCAGTCAAGATTAAATTTACTGGGGGTGGCCTCTGGGGAAGGAAAGCTTACATCCAGGGTTAGGATCCAGCTGGACATTCCAGTAATGTCATGGCAGTTATTAAAGGTCTGAGACATTCCGGTTCGTACCATTTGGTAATCAGCGGCTTCCCTGAGGCGTCTAAGTGATTCTACCCCATGCCCCGTTACTGTCCTGTCCACCCAGGCTTTTGCCCAGGTCCTTGTCTTCCCCACGACCCAGCACCTGAATGGTTAACCACCTGGCACAACAGGGAGACCTCCACATCATTCTCATTCGCCGGTTGCACCCCCATAGCATTGGCTATATATTCTTTAATATCACCCCATCCATCTCAGTCAAGCCTTCCAGCTCCAGAAAGACATTAGAGAACATCGGATAGAGCAGGACCAGCTCAGGGAACTCGTCTGAACCCAGTTCTTGTCCTCTGCCTTGGGTAGTAGGGGGTTAGACTGGAAGGCCCCCTAGGGTCCGTCCTGCGCTGGCTGATACAGGCTTGGGGATCAGGCCAGGACCTGGGGTCCAGCCCCAACCCTGCACTTCCTGCTGTGTGGCTGCCCCTAGGTTGTGCTGCCTCTTGGAGTCTGGTTTCTCTGTCTATTTAGTGGATATAATAATACCTACCCCTTAGAGTTTTTGTAAGGAATAAATTAAACCATACCTTGAAAAGTCTTGGCACCAATAGATGCTGGGTTTTTAAAATTTTATTTTATTTACTTATTCTAGAATAGATATACTATATGCATATTTCAGAAGATCTCAAAAGGTTGACAGCTAGGTTCCAGGTTGGACTGCAGGGCCCAGTCCTATGTGGGGGAAGGGGGAGCAGGCCTGAGGTCCCCTCCCTGTTGGCTGGCTGGTTGCCAAAGCACAGGCAGATCTCAATCATATATAGTTTTCCGGGTGAGTCCTAGGACCTGATAAACTAGCCTTTCTTTGGGAAACTGGCTATCACAGCTGGTAACCACTAGCCTGGGGCCCTCTCAGACAGGCAGGGTGAATGCTGGGGATATAGAACTCGGGGCCTCTCAACGCCCTGCAGAGAAGAGGCTGGATTATGACCAGTTCCAGCTTCTGGGCCCTTCTGGGTTTGAACTTAAGCAGCATAGCAGATGTGTGGGTCAGCAAAGGCTCTGGGACCAGAAAGACCTGGATTCATATTCCAGCTGGCTATGGCACTGAGCCTTGAGCAGATAATTTTCTGAGTCTTCATTTCTTCTCCTGCAAAGTGGGTTGTCTTGAAGATGACATAAGGTCACACACGTGGTTTTAGTTCTCTGTTGCTGCTGTAACAAATTACCTCAAACTGAGGGGCTTAAAACAACCCAGATTTATTCTCTTCCCGTTCTGGAGGCCAGAAGTCTGAAATCAGTTTCACTAGGCTAAAGTCAAGGTGCTGACAGGGCTGGTTCCTTCTGGAGGCTCTGATGGGAGAATCTGATTTCTTGGACTTTTCAGCTTCTTAGTGGCCGTCCCCGCTCTTTGGCGTGTGGCCCCTTCCTCTGTCTTCACAGTGCAGCGCTCCGGCCTCTGCTTCCATCATCACATCGCCTTCTACTCCCCTTCCTTCCTCTTATAAGGACACTGTGATTACATTTGGGGCCTGCCGATATAATCCAGGGTAAACCCCAAATCCCGTGATTCTTAATTCAATCACATCGGCACAGTCTCTTTTGCCATATAAGGTCACATTCATAGGTTCAGGGATTAAGACATAGATATCTTTGGGGCCATTATTCGGCTGACCACATTGGTCGCATTTCTGGCACATACTTAGCACTCAGTAAACAGCAACTCTGTTACTTGGCCTCCTCGTTTCTAGGCTGGGGTGGGAGGGTCACACACTCCGTCGCACATGGAGGAGACTTCCCAGCTAATCTGGCACTCTTCTTTAAGAAAGAGGGAAGGGTCACCATAAAACATGATCTAGAAGAGGTCACCTCCAACACTTGAGGATTTCAGGCTGGGCTTCTAAGGTGGGGAGGTTCTATGTAGGGCCTGAGGGAGTGGTACAGCCCCCGAGACTCAGAACCCATGTTCTGCCCCCTTTGACTAGAACAAATCCACCTTCTAAAAGTTTAACAGGCTTGCATCGAGCTTACTATATGCCAGGCCCTGTTTTAAATGCTTTATGTACATTAACTCACTCTGTAATCCCAAAACTCTACAGACTGCCAACAAATCAAGCCCCTCAGTTTGAGATACTTTGTGAAGTAGGGGTTATTTATATCCCCATTTTACAGATGAAAAAAGTCAAAGTACAGAGGATTTTTGCAAGTCACACTCATACAACTGTGCTCCTAACCACCTCAAAATACCAGAATCATAACAGCAGCGAAAGAAAAAATAGATAAATTGGACTTCATTAAACTTAAAAACTTTTATGCTTCAAAGGACACCATCAAGAAAGCGAAACAACTCACAAAATGAGAGAAATGTTTGCAAATAATGTATCTGATAAGGGACTTGTATCTAGAATATATAAAGTAAGTTTACAACTCAATAATAAAGACAAAAAAAATTCCAAAATATTCAAAGGATCTGAATAGACATTTCTTTTAAGAAGAAATGTCAATGGACATTTAGCACATAAAAAGATGTTCAACATCATTAGCCATCTGAAAAATGCAGATCAAAACCATAGTAGGATGGCACCTCACAAATCACTAGTATGACTAAAAGTAAAAAGATGGGTAATAACAAGTGTTAGCAAGGATGTGGAGAAATTGGAATGTTCATATCTTACCGATGGGACTGTAAAATGGTGCAGCCACTCTGGAACCAGATTAGCAGTTTCTCAAAAGGTCACACATAGAGTTGTCATACGACCCAGCAATTCTGCTCCTAGGTATACCCAAGAGAAATGAAAACGTACATCCACACAAAAACTTGTACACGAATGTCCACAGCAGCAGCATTTATAGTAATGAAAAGGTGGAAACAAACCAAATGCCCATCAACCGATGAACAGGTCAACTGAATATGATTTATCCACACGATGGACCATTAGTTGGCCATAGAAAAGAATGAAGTACTGACACATACTACAAGGTGGGTGAACTCTGAAACAATGTTTAGATAACATATCCTTCTACAAGAATGTGTATTGACATCTTGATGTGTTGCCAGTCTGTAGAGTTTTGGAAGGGAATTGCTGGAAAGCATTGTTATAATAATAACAAAACCCGTAATAATAATGATAGCTAAGATTTGTTAAGTGTTTAATTTATGCTAAGCACCTTTGCGTTATCTCATTTCAGAGTCCTAGTAGTTTCGTCAGGTAAGTATCATTATCTCCATCTCACAGTTGAGGAAACTCAGGCCAGAGAGCAAATGTCAGACACCTAGAATGGGATGGTGCTACAATTTGGACTTGAGCTTGTGCCCTTGACCCCTCTGGTGAGGGGCCTCCAAGCAGGGGCTTAGCACACATTTGCCAAATGAACGTAGTCCTGAAGCTGGGGTGGGAAGGAAGTGTCTGTCAGTCAGAACGTTAGGGGGGCAGGGTGCTTTCTCCTTGGGAGTGATCCAGGCAGACAGCTGGACATGCCAGCTGTGGTTCTTCCATGGGTTCACTCTGATCCCGATTGTTCTGGAAGAGATGGCTGTGGCCAGCTAGGGCCGGAGTGAGGGGCTATTTCAGGAGAGGGAGGTACAGTGGCATCTGAAGCATCCCCACCTCAGGAAGACACTTGGTAGCACTGCCACGACACTTGGTAGCACTGCCCCTGTCAAACACCTCGGCAGCCTCCAGAGCGGTTGGCAGAGGCCTGAGCTGGGGACTCTGATGATCTGCTTTTGTCCTCCAGACCTACCACAGGCTCCTCGTTCTGAAGGGTTTTTTTTGTTTTTTGTTTTTCGTTTTTTAATTTTAAAGTGAGTAAATCAATGGCATTAAGTATACCCAGGATTTTTCTTTCGGTCTCAAAACAAACAAACAAACAAACAAACCTGTGCTTCTTATTTATTTTAGTAACGAGCACCTCTATAGCACTTCCTGTGTCCTGGCCACTGTTCTAAGAGCCATATGACTGTTCATTCATTTACTCTACACTGTTTCTCCCAGATGGGTGCTGTTATTATCCCCACTTTACAGACGAAAAGACTGGGGCTCAGGGGACACAGACTTGCCCAAGAATATAAGTAGCAGAGCCATGACCTGCACCCAGGCAACCTGGCCAGAGTCAACCCCCTCATAGCCACTCCACCACGTGGCTCAGAGGCCTTGTTCGCACCCCTTGTCATTTGCTGCTTTTCCGAGATGCTGCATTGTTGACTTGGCAAGGCTGCGTCGGGCCTCTGGGTCCTGCCACCCCCATCCCAGTCCCAGCACACAGAGGACCTGGCCTAGAGTTAGTGGCTTGGGCAGATTCATACTCTAGCTGTGTGACCTAGAGAAAGCGACTCTACCTCTCTGAGGTCATCATGTGCAAAGGTGGCCCTAGCACAGAGTTGGATACAGAGTGCACAACAAAGAACAGATTAATGTTATTAATAATAGTAGCAGAAGAGGCAGTCATTGAATGAATGCATTAGAACATTGGTTGGCAAACGTTTTCCCTAATGGACCGGACAGTAAACATTTTTGGCCTGTGACAACTATTTAACTCCAGATGATAAGCAAATGGGCGTGGCTGTGTTCCAATGAAACTTTATTTATATGGACGCTGAAATTTGAATTTTACACAATTTTTATGTGTCATAAAGTATTATTCTTCTGGTTTGTTTTTAACAGCCATTTACAAATATAAAAACCAGTATTGGCTCACAGGCAGTATGAAAACAGGCAGTGGGCTGGATTTGGCTTGTCACCGTAATTCTCTCTCTGCAAGAGAATCTTGAGCTCTACAGGGATTTTTTGATGCTTGGTTTGTTACTGTATATACAGTGCCAAGAAGAGTGCCTAGCACACAGCAGGTACTCCATGAAGCTGCATGAAATGAATGAATCCAGATGTAAAAGGATCTTGAGGGGAAGTGGAAGGAGGGGACAGAGTATTCCAGGCAGGGGAACAGCCTGAGCAAAGGCATGGCATCAGGGATAAGTCCAGTGGGTGTCTCCTTTGGCCCAACCAAGCTATCAGTGCCTGGGGGAGACACCTGGACAGCAAGGCCGGCTATAACCAGGCAGTAGGGGCCTAGGGGTGGAGAAATGAAGCAGGGGAGGGGGCGGATGCTCTCAGAAGTGGTTCTGTGGGGATCCTGCCTTGCCCCTATTCCTGAACCACCAACCTTATTTTTAACCCTGCTGACAAAAGATAATCCGAATGAAATCAAGAAGTGTGACTGATCCCTGCCCCTCCCCCTGCCCCAGTTACTGCTCCTTCCCTCCCCGCTCCCCAGCAGGGTCAGAGACATCCTAGGAGACCCTTCCCCAGAAGCATCAGCACAGACAGTGACTGGTCCAGAAGAAATGGTTCCTGCATTCACCTAGCAGGACCTGGACTCAGGGAGGGATCCTGGTGCTTAGAAACACTCAGGTCTCCTGGGGGGTTGAGCAGGCTGGGAACGGCCCAAGACAGAGCTGGATGTTCTATCTGTCTGTCCAGCACATGCTTCTCAAATGTTAGTGAGCATCTGGAGGGCTTATAAAACACAGATTCCTGGGCTCACCCCCTCCCCCAGAAATTCTGATTCAGTAGGTCCGGGGTGGTGCCCAAGGATCTGTCTTTCCAACCAGCTCCCAGGTGATGAGGGGCTTGGGGAGAGGGGCATGGACCATACTCTGAGTGCCACTGAACTAGAAGCAAGAGCTTCCAGGCAACAGCAGTTCGGCCTCCCCTTCACCCTGTGAGCTGCCAGATAGACCTTATCGAGACTACTTCCGCTCAGGATCTAGAGAACCCTGAAGGCCGTGCTAAGTAGTTTGGACTTTATTCTGAGCCCTGTAGAAAGCCTTACAAAGATTTTAAGCAAGAGGCGAGGCTATTGGATGTATAGGTTGAACAAGCTCACCACACCACGGTGCCACTGAGTGTGATGGGGTGCCACTGAGTGTGATGGGTCGTAGGGAACAAGCCTGGAGGCAGTGATTGGGGTGGGGGCTTTGCAGGAGGAGGGACAGAAGAATGGAGAGGTGGGTAAATTCAAGAGGCATAGATCAGAAGAGACAGGAATTGGCAATTGATGGCTGTGGGTATTGAAAGATGAGGAAAGAGGGTGCGGGAGAACACTGGAGTTCCTGGCTTGAAGGCTGGGGTGCTGGGGAACCAGTCCTGAAATCAGAGGCACTGGTAGGGGGCTGATAAGGGATTCAGTCTGCCAGACTGATAGATGGGCAGAGGAATTTCTTCCTTGGGCTGTGTGGCCACCCTGCTCTCAACTCCTGTTCTGGCTCCCTGAAGGGTCCACAGATGAACCCCCAGAATCTTCCAGGGGTCAGTGTGAAGGCTGTCATTCCTGCCTGAGAAGTCCTGCAGCACAGCGTCCCAGGGCACCAGGAAACAAGCCTCACCCAGCTTACATTACCAAAAAAGGACATTTTCTCAGTTTGAAGGTTTGCCCAGCCTATTCCCTCCTCCCCCCACCTGGGGTTTCAGGTTTCCAGGGAAGTGTCTCTGAAAAGTTTAGAACTTTCAATCACACATACCCGTGGACAAGCAAATATGTGCCTGGGGCTATTCCTCTACCACACTCAGTTCTGATGTCACAAATGTGACTTCTTCCTCCTCCTCCTCCTCTCCTCCACCATCACCATCACTCAGCCCATCCTGGGCTACGCACTTTCATATGCTGCCTCTCAGTGTTCACAGCACTTCCAAGAGGGGGAAGATTATGATCCTACAGATGAAGAAACTGAGGCACAGAGAGGCAAAGCCACTCAGCCAGGGTCCTAGAGTCCCAGAGAGGTTGGGAGGGGGATGAAGTGAGCAAAATGACTCATGCTGAGTCTGATCCGAACTTTATTTAAATTTTGTTAATAGTTTCTTCATCAAGGATTTGTTCGGGCATTAATTTAGATTTTTAAAAATACCATATTAAAATAGTATTTATCTTGATTACCAAGTTTTTTCGGCATCCCTTTAAATTTTGAGCCTGAGGTGGATGCCTCACTCGCCTCACCCTAGCCCAAGGCTTGGCAGAGCTGAAATTCGGATCCGGGGCTGCTGACTGCACAGCCATGCTCTTAACTATTCCCCGTGCTGCCTCCTTGTCCATACATGTGTGCATGTGTGCTTACGCGCGTTCATGAATGTATTCTTTCATTCTGTAAAATGCCGTCTCCTTCAGGAGACATTATTGTGGCAGTGTGGCCGAGTGCAGAGGGCAGGAGCTTGGGAATCGGACAGTTCTGGGCTAGAACTCCACTACTCACTACTGGGCGGAAGCATAGCCTACGGTTAAGGGCACAGAGTCAAGATCCCAGAATGCCTTGGTTCGAAATCTCACTCTGTCACTGGCTGGCTGTGTAAGTTTGGGTGGGATCCTTAAAAGACTCCTGTTCTCTGGATCGCTCCTCTGTAAAGAGGGATGATGGTGATAACATCTGCCACATAGTGTTATCCGGGGGGAAATTAAATGAGTTAATTTCTGTAATTTCTGTAAAGCATGTAGTAAATACTTTGCAAGTGTTAACTATTATTTTGCATCCCCACCTGTGAAGTAAGGATAGCAAAAACTGTTCCAGGCAGTTTTGAGGGTTGAAAGGGATAACGTAGGTAAAGGGCTTGGCACATGTTAGGAGCTTAATAAAATTTCCCTCCCTCACTGGGGGCCCAGTTCTGTGCTGGAGACGGATACAGAGACACAGGCACATCAGCTCCCCAAGGAATTAACTCATCTACATACGTGAACACTGATTCGACCTTTCAGTTCCCCAAGGCCCCGAGCTCTGACCCCCTCTCAGTGCCTTTGCACGTGCTCTTCCCTCTACCTGGCTCTCTGTCTCCAGCTCACCTCTAATGGGCCTAATTTGTGTGTGTTCAGGTCTCAATTTAAATGTCGCATCCTCAAAGAAACCTTCCCTGACTCCCTCACCTCCACCACTGATCTCTGTCGAATCTTTCCGTTTTACATGTTCATTACTTTCTCTACTCTTCTTTCATGGCGCTTCTCACAATCTCAATGCAATACTTATTCTTTAATTACATTTTATTAAATCAGTTTTGTTGCTTGTTTACTATCCATCTCCTCACTTGACAGTGAGGGCAGGGACCGACTTGTCTTGTCAACAGGGATCTCTGTCCTCAGCTTCTGGCCACACGTGGCACATGCCCCAGAGCAGCACGGAAGCACACAGGCTCTGAAGTCATCTTGCCTGGGGTCACAATCTCAGCTCTTGTACTTAGTGACTCTGTGACCAAGGGCAAGTTACTTAACCTCTCTGTGCCTCAGCTTCCTCTTCTGTAAAATAGGGAAAATAATAACATCGGCTTCCTAAGGCATCGTGATAATTACATGAGATAATCTTCATAATTCCTTTAGAATGGTGCCTGGCCCATCCAGAAATGGGGCTGTTAATATTTTAGTAGGTGCTTCTATTAGTCAGGCTAGACTAAGAGCCGAAACAAACATTCCCAGAATCTCGAGTACTTAACATAATACACGTTTAAGCCTTAGGCTTAAATGTTCCACATTTAATGTTTAAATTTAATGCTTAAATGTTCCACATTCCAATGTGGGACTGTGGGAGGGGACATTGCTCTCTGCAATAATTATTTACGGGCCCAGTTTCCTTCCACTGTATGTCTTAACCCAGAGTCCACAGGGGTTTCTGTGGATGTAATTCAGGGGCCCTGTAAACTTGAATGCTGTCTTAGGTTAGATTCCCTGGAAGCTGAGAATGAGATGGAGATTTCTGTGTACATGATTTAATGAGGGAAGACTCTCAGGAGAGGGGAGTGAAAGAGGCAGGGCTGGGTGGGGAGGTATTTGAGCAAGGATGCGGTCTTACCTGGTGCCTGTTTCAGCCTCATCCCACAGGCACTCTGGAGCCTGGCTTTGTACCACAGAGTTGGTTCCTCTTGGGGGCAAGAGAGGGTGGGTCAGTGTCATCAGCCATGGGTCAGGCTTCCTGGGTTGAGGCAGGGGTGGGGATTTGACCTCTGGAACAATGTGGCTTCTCTTGGTTGCAATGCTCTGAGACAGTAATGAGCCAATACAGCACCTAAGGGTGGGTGCATCTGCCCAACGAAGGGATCTGGGCTGTGCATCAAAAGTGTCTACAACAGATAGGAAAACAACATTTTTATTTTTACTAACTTTAAACTGAAATTTAGCATTTTCTTCAATTATAGAAATAGGCAATAAGCTACAGCAGTATTGGCAATATCTGTGACTTTGTCACCGATAGAAATCACATGTATTTTTATGTCATTTTACTACTGTTGTGGGTATTCTTGAAATAGCCTATATGCTAATCTATACTTTAAAATTATAGTAGTTAATAGACTTGCTAGATATTTTGTTTAATGTGTTAATAAAGGACATATTATAAGTTTGTTCTTTTAAGTATTTCGATAACAGTGTGTCAGTATAAGTCCATCCCTTTGTAATCCTATGTCTTTTACGCATTTTAAAACATTATTATGAGAAGGGATCTATAGGCATCACCAGATGCCAAAGGGGTTTGTGACACAAAAGAAACTAAGTACCCTGTTCTGGGGCCTTAGCCTCTTTTGCATTTTACCAGGACCAGGAGAATAAGAAGAAATAGAGGATCACAGGGGAGGTTTTTATGGGCCAGGCCTGGAAATGGCATACATCACATCTTCCCACAATGCATTGACCTGGACTCAGTCACCTGACCACATCTAGCTGAAAGGGAAGCTGGGAAATGTAGTCTATCTGTGTGCCCAGAAAAAAGGAAACGATCTGGGAAATGCACAGCTGTCTGGGCCACAGGGCTCAACAAATATTCACTGACAGCCTGAGTGAATGAATGCTCTGTCCAGGGTGTCTCTTGGTCGGTTAGGGAGAAGGGGCAGAGGGCTGGTTCTCTGGAGGGATCCTGAGTCTCTGCCATGTTGTCTCCTTAGGACAAGCCATGCCAAGGCCAAAGCTGAGGCCGCAGAACAGGCTGCCCTGGCCGCCAACCAAGAGTCCAACATTGCCCGCACTTTGGCCAGGGAGCTGGCTCCAGACTTCTACCAGCCAGGTAGGGCCAGCCA
>NW_011888928.1:2840813-2844783 GCF_000151845.1 Pteropus vampyrus
CAAAGCATGAAGCGAGGCTCTGAGGGACTGACAAATGGGACCCCAGAGGAATTACTGGGAAGGCCAGTGCCTGGGTTCCAGGCCTCACACGGCCCACTATGTGCTTTGGGACATGTCCTTGCCCCTCTCTGGACCCTGAGCTGTTTGGTTTATTATTTCCAAGAATCCTTGCAGATGGACACTGTGGTGAGCAAAATAAGGGGATTCTCTTAGGAGGGTCCTTCTGGAAGTTCCTGCTCCTCTGCTCAGCCTGTCGTGATCTGGGCGAGTTTGGGGGTGGTTCAGAGGTTGTGGGGACTCAGGCAGCCTCTCTCCACTGCTTCCAGGTTCCCAACACCATCCTCATCTGCATGGTGATCCTGCTTAACATTGGCCTGGCCATCCTCTTTGTTCACCTCCTGACCTGACCCTCGTCTACCAGGTGCGGCTGGGAGGTGGGGGTGGGAGCCTGTAGAGTCTGGGCACCTGGATGATGGGAGGAAGGGCCCGCTGCCTCTTGGCCCCTGGTCCTGTGGTTAATTGAGGCCCATCCCCAGCAGAGGGAGGGACCTAGAGTGCGGATTTGATGGGTCATGCCCTTCCCCCCCACACCCCTCCTATTAGATCAACACTTGCAGAGCACCTGCTCTTTCAGGTAAGCCCTGGGGGCTTTGCTCACTCATTCATTCACTCATTCATTCATTTGACCAACAGTTACTAGACAGCTGCTCTGCTGGGATAAAGCAGGGACTCACCCCTGCCATTAAAAAGGGGTGAGCACAACGGGAGTAAACCCTCAACTTACCGCTCATTATGTAAAAGTCTTGCAGCTCAAACATCAGGCAAAACAATGCTTGCCTCCCTCCCCCCAGGGCCTCCAAACTGAGTTCACCTGAGATGACCCCCTTCCCTTTGCCCACCCTTTCTCTCTTGCCCCTCAGTCCCTACCCTCTCCCTCAGTCCTCTCTTCCTGAAACCTTGCTGTCTTTGAATTAGTTCCATCAACTGGTTTTCTCTCTACAGTGGAGCTGGGTGGGGATTCTGGTTAAGGTCCCGTGAAAGAGGCAAAGTGGGTTGGGTTAAAGGAAAGTGACCCTCACTGGTCTCAGAGTGAAGTATCTACAAGACACATAAAATCTTTCTCCTGCTGGCTAGGACCAGCCTTTACACAGTAGATCCTGGGCTTGGGGATGCTAACAGTTTCTGCCTCTTGCCCTTCCCCCCACTAAAGCCTCCATCTCTTGATCCTAGTTTAATGTGGGCTGGAGGATCTAACTCAGTCCCAGAAGAGACAGAATCCCTGTGATGTCACCATATAAATAGCCAATGACAGTATTAGTCTGGTAGGCGATGCCCTGGGGGTGAGTGGTGTGCTCTGCCAGGTCCGTTTCATAGGGATCTGGGAATGATCGCTGCAGGGACTGAAGACAGTGACCTGAAGAGGGAAGGAGGTGAGCCAGCTGACAGTGGGAGGGGAGGAAGGCAGGGAATAGAGAGCCAGGCAAAGGGAACGGCACTTGCAAATAAGCAGAGGCAACATCCAGAGGTAAAATAAAGCGGGTACCTTGTGAGGGCTCGTGTTTGATCCCACCGAGTCAGAGCTGTGGAGCAAAGCTACCCTGGGACTTGTGGGGGGAGCCTGCCTCAGAGAAGATCAGGTCTGAGGTTCGAACCCGGCCCAGCCTCTGTGAGCCCTCTGTCTCTCTTGACCTTGACCCTCTTGCTGTCTCTCGCAGAGCCAGGAGTTCCTGCTGAGGAGGAGAAGATCCATCTCTCTACAGTGCCAGGCAGGGTGGCCATGGAGCACTGGCCTCTGGACCTGGAGCCCGGATTCCAGCTCACGTACACACTGCAAACTTTTAAGGCCTCCGGCGGTGCCATGCTGAGCGGTGGAGGTTCCCAGAGGAATAGAATGTGCTGGAAACCCTCCTAGAGCTCTCCATCTGGGGCAGGGAAAGCCCCGATCTGCTACTGTCCCCATCCTTACCCACTCCCTCTCCTGCCTCTAGGTCACCCCCTCCCTGGGCTTGTGTGTGTTTTGGGAGAAGTCACCAAACCAGAATATTAATATTAAATCCCAGTCCCCTTCCTGCTACCCGTCCCCTGCTTTATTCTAACCTCTGCCTGCTGGGCTGAGGCCTCCCAAGCGAGCAAAGGGAGTGACCCATTCCTGTGCTGAGCAGTGAGGGGGACACTCTCAGACAGAGCCGAGGCTCTTCCTTTCCCGGTCTTGACCCAGCACACACTCTGTCCCCTGCTTACAGATGTTCTGAATGACAGTAGAGGAAATGGACAGGCTCGGTTTGGGTATGCTCCCACTGGTCCAGTCAGCTTCCCTTCTGGACCAATAGAAGAGAGGGAGATGCTAGGGATTGCGGTCTTTGGCTGGGAAGCCACTGACTAGGTGGCCAGCGGGTAGGGTGGGAAGAAAGGCTTACGGGCAGATAGGATTGGCCCCCTGTTTATTGTGTGTTCCTGAACCTGAGGCTGGCATTGCATTTAGGGCCTCTGGCATTCCCAGCATGCTGAGGGGTCACCCTCCAGGAGTCCCAGGACTGCTAAGATAAAGCTCCTGTGATGCCCCATGAATTGGTTTGTCCACCTCCCCGACCAGGGTGCACCACAGGCTCAGGGAAGCATGAGCATGGGAGCACTTGCAAGACCAGGCAGATTTCCCTGGGCTAGATAGATGTTCAGGCTGGTGCTAAGGACAGGCTGCTTGTCACCAAGCATTTCCCAGGGAGAGAGGAGCAAGTTGAGGGCTCCCACCTGGCACAGTCTGTGTAATAATGAGCCCCTTGGCTTGTGTGGTACACGAGGGTGTTTGCATGTAGCTCATTACAGAAGCTCAGTACCACACTGGGTCTCTGGGCCCTTGTCCCCAATGGGGGTGGGTAGAGACTGAGGGCTGGTGGCCCCTTGCCCCTGGGAGGATGGAGGGGATGGGTTTTCAGGCCCCTCCAAGCCTGGGGAAGGATGTGGCGATGGCATCCAGGCAGAGCTGGAGGGGCAGCTACTTTCTGGCCTTCTTTCTGTGGACCTGGGGGCTTTGACATTGTGGCGTGGCCTTGCCTGGGCAGCTCTGTGACCTGAAGTTTGCTTCTGATGGAGTCAGCTTTCCCTTCCCCCTCAATACTTGGGACCTTCCGTCCAGCTTCACACTTGCTGTTTCAAGCCCTGCTAGGGCCTCGTGGCTTGGCTGGAATCTTGGACTACATTTCTGCAGAGAGAAGCCTGTGGACTCTCGCATCCTCCACTGGCCAGAGCCCATGGCTCTGCATCTGTTTGGGCTTTTCTGGACTCCTAGGGGATTTGGAGGGTGGTTGGGGTGCTGCTCAGGGCTGATGGGTTCCAGGTTTCTTGGTCTGGCCCAGGGTAGAGCTCCCAGGTCTGGTTTGGGGCTGGTGTTTGGGGCGAGGGTTCAGGATGCTGCAGTCTGTGCAATAATAAATCTGCATCTGCTCACAGGCTCTGGTGGGGCTGCAGTGTCTGCTTGTGGGCCCAGGATGAGGGACTGGCTGAGGGAGGGTGAGAGCGGCTGGGGGCCTCTGGGTCATGCCGGTCCAGGCCCCAGGTCTCTCGTAGTTCCCATAATACCTTGTGAGGGGCAGCTCTAAGACCACAGACTTTCTAGGGCAGACCTTGCATCTCTAAAGCCGACTTTCAGAAGCTTCCTTGAGCAGCATATGGTAGAAGAAACAGCCTGCCCTTTGAGGTCAGGTCTTCCTGGCTCCAATCCTGCTTATCTACTTCACTTCTCTGAGCCTCAGTTTCTTCACCTACAAAATGGGGACGGTAATAATACCTCCTGGGTTTGTAGTGAGGATTACATTAAACGCTGACGCTTATGTAAAGCCCAGCTGCAGAAAGCACTTGAGAAATGGAGACCTGTATCATTATTGCCCGTACACTGCAGTACTGTGAGTAATCTTCTTGCATTTTGATTGAAGACCCTGGAAGCCCCAAGGGGGTGGAAATGATTCAGGCCCCA
>NW_011888928.1:2845653-2847941 GCF_000151845.1 Pteropus vampyrus
TGCTGGGAGAGATGCTCAGGATGCTTTTGGCTGCATGTAACAAAAAACCAGCCAGATGACAACCTTTAGAGGCCTCAAGCCTGAAAAAATTATATGGAACACCTTCTAATATGTCACTCAAAATAAAAACCATACCTAAACTGTGCAACACAAAATTTGCACATATGCTGAAATTAAAGTAGGCTTAATTTTTTTCTTTGTGCAAAATTCAGACTGTATCTACAGAAGCTGAACTTCTTTCCCCTTCCCCCAGCTCTCTGCCTCTGTCTTGCTGGTCTACCAAGAGAAGAGAAACTCCACATTCAATGGAGTCAGGTGTCTGTGGGTCAGGCGCTGTGCTATGTGGTAGCAGAACAGCAGTGTGGTTTGGTGCAATAGCTCTGAAGTCAGGCCCCTGGTTATAATCCTGTCTCTGCCTCTTCACATCTCAAACCTTCCTGGCTTCCTTTTCTGGGACAATGAATAACATTGTTTGGCTCCTAACCATTCTGTTAGGCCTGCTACACTGCCCTGAAGTTCTCAACTTTGACCACCAGATGGCGTTACTGCCACACCAGTGATCGTTTAATTGGCTCAAGAGAAGGAAGGCTGCTTTTATAAAAAAAATTCATCACCATCACTGTTCTCCGATTCACTACAATAATAACAGTTACTATAAATTAAGCACTTACTATGTGTCAGGCCCCGCAGTTAGCACTTTACTCGCATTATTTCATGTACTCCTCCCAACAGCTCCATGATTTGAAACATGACTGCGTTTTACAGATAAGAAGCTAAGATTCAAAATTAGGTCTCTCTGTCTTCAAAGCCCATTTCTTCAACAGAAGCCACGAACGAGATGCTCGAAGGCTGCATTTCCCGGGAAAACTTGTTTTGTATTGGCCAGCACGGTGCTTTCAAACACGTTGAACTTAAACACTTTTTGGCAAGGCGGACTCTCTCCACTTGACCACAGTCCTCACCGCTTCTGTCTGGGAGGAAGACAGAAGAAGTTGGAGGAGGGAGACCATCTAGCACTCTTCGGATTGGAATGAAAAAATGACCCACCTAAAAGTATTGCACTGTGTGATTTCAAGACACAGCAGACAAAGAGGAAATCTAAAAGCTACCAGAGAAAGGAGAGAATGCAAGCAACACACAAAGAAATGGGACACTGAGGGATGTTAGACTCTTCAACAGCAATGCTGGAAACCAGAAGGCGATAAAGCAAAGCCGTGAGAATTTGCAGAGGACGTTACTTCTAACTTAGATGTCTTCACCCGTTAAAACAGCCAACCAAGTGCGAGCGGAGAGTAAAGACATTTGTAGAACTGCAAATTCATTTCCCACCTACCTTTTCTTAGAAAGCTACTGCCAGATGTGCTCCACCACAACAAGGAAGCAAAACAAGAAAGAGGGCTGGATGGGATCCAGGAAGGAGAGGACCCCACAGCGGAGAAGAGCAAAGGGATTTGCTAAGTAACACTAAAAGGAGCGGATTGGAACATGGAGCATCTGACCATCTGCAGACCGAGTTCCTGGTTCTGTGAGATTTGGGGAAGAATGAGTGATGGGAGAAAATGAAGCACATGGAGCACAAAAACCAAAACCAAAATTTATTCAAGGGAGAAATATAAATACAGGTTGGTCCATCAGTAAACATTACTTTCCATAATAATGATGTAAACATGGAATATTGATTTAGCCGCACTTATTATGGAGCTTCACTGGGAGGACAGGAAGGAGATGCAAAGACAGAGGCGTACAAGCATGAAAGCCTCTGTTTTCCTCAAAACGAAGTGAAGAAATTCTTCTAACTGATGTGTCAGAAATGCATGACCTAGAACCACATTCTCAGCAGTGATACCAGCAGCCAGGGTCTGGAGCAGCCTGGCCCTAATATTTGCGGGCTGAGTCAGATATAAGAGAGGCCCCTGCCCGGAGCCCACCACCCTTCTCTTCCCACCTCTGACACCCTCTGCTGTGGCGGGGCGGGGGGGAGCTTGTGTGCACATTTGTGTCCAGACCACTTAGTTCGCATGTCCAGCTCTGTCTACCTCCCTCCCCCCATCAACAACACCCTCGGCCACCTCTCAGGAGCAGGAGTGCATACTCCGGCGGCCAGGAAAACTGGCCACAGGCCCACGTAGGCCCTGAAAATGGAACGTGGTTCAGAAAAGTGGAGTGCTCCACGTGGCACGTCTCTTTGACTCCACGAACCCCTCATCCTGTAGGGAAGGCAGCAGCCAGAGAGGGATCCTCAAAAAGCCGATGCCAGCCGAGCTCGGTGTCCTAGCCTAAGGCAGCAC
>NW_011888928.1:2847991-2850739 GCF_000151845.1 Pteropus vampyrus
TACCTCCTGGGTTTGTAGTGAGGATTACATTAAACGCTGACGCTTATGTAAAGCCCAGCTGCAGAAAGCACTTGAGAAATGGAGACCTGTGTCATTATTGCCCGTACACTGCAGTACTGTGAGTAATCTTCTTGCATTTTGATTGAAGACCCTGGAAGCCCCAAGGGGGTGGAAATGATTCAGGCCCCATGCAAATAGTCACAGAATCTCCCAGTCAGCGGAGGACCCAGAGCCTGTCTTCATACTCTACAGAGGCTCAGAGAGGAGCAGAGACTTGCCCAAGGTCGCACGAGTCAGTGGCAGGAAAGCAGTTGTCTTGACTCGTGAATAAATGCTTTCCATTAAGTTTCTCCCAAAGGTGCAGCCCTGGCGAGATGGTTGGAGGGGAGGGTTTCTCGCCCATCTGCAGGCTCGGGTTCAGGCAGGTCCGGGGTGATATGGTGGTCCGGTGTCCTGGTTCTCTCTCCAGTGCTGCCACTGACTTGCTGCATGTCAGTCATTGCCCGTCTATGCCTTGGTTTCCTCTTCTGCCAAGGAGACCACAATCTCTGCCCATTGCTGCCTTCACAGGCAGCGCAGTCGTGAGAATCAAATGAAGTGCATGATGGGTGGTAAGGAGTTTTTCAAAACCCCGGAATAATACAGGGATCCCCAGGAAGAAGGATGGGCTTGGAGTGGGAATGGAGAGGAAGTTGTTTTAGTCTGTAGAGGCTTTGATAAAACTCACTGAGGAAGGGGGTGGGCAACCAGCCCATTTGGCTGGTCTGCAGACTGGCTCTGTGTGTGTGTGTGTGTGTGTGTGTGTGTGTGTGTGTGTGTGTGTGTGTGTGTGTGTGTAAGATGGGAGTGAGGGGTGGGGGGCAGCGGGATAGCTGTATTAGAATTGCCTGGGATGGTTTGAAAAGAAGGCTCATTCCTGAGCCCGTGCTGGAACCTGGGAGTCAGGTGGCATTGATCGGAGGCAGGTGCCCCCCTGGTGGCTCAGGTGCAGTGCAACCTGGCTGATGCCTCCTCCAGTATCAGCCACCTGCAGCTCTATCTAGGCTGTATGTCCCGTCCTCAGCCACGGGGAAACTTAAAACCACCTTTGGGACATTGCCGGGATCTGTGGTCACCGACAACTGCTTTGGGGTCTCAGCAGGACTCTCCCAAGGAAGAGAAAAGATGGGGACCCAGGAGCTGTGGGATTCAGATTTGAGATGAGTGGCTAGAAGGGAAGTTTCACAATCTCTGTTGGACCCACAGAGGATCCAGCTATGCTGGGAGAGATGCTCAGGATGCTTTTGGCTGCATGTAACAAAAAACCAGCCAGATGACAACCTTTAGAGGCCTCAAGCCTGAAAAAATTATATGGAACACCTTCTAATATGTCACTCAAAATAAAAACCATACCTAAACTGTGCAACACAAAATTTGCACATATGCTGAAATTAAAGTAGGCTTAATTTTTTTCTTTGTGCAAAATTCAGACTGTATCTACAGAAGCTGAACTTCTTTCCCCTTCCCCCAGCTCTCTGCCTCTGTCTTGCTGGTCTACCAAGAGAAGAGAAACTCCACATTCAATGGAGTCAGGTGTCTGTGGGTCAGGCGCTGTGCTATGTGGTAGCAGAACAGCAGTGTGGTTTGGTGCAATAGCTCTGAAGTCAGGCCCCTGGTTATAATCCTGTCTCTGCCTCTTCACATCTCAAACCTTCCTGGCTTCCTTTTCTGGGACAATGAATAACATTGTTTGGCTCCTAACCATTCTGTTAGGCCTGCTACACTGCCCTGAAGTTCTCAACTTTGACCACCAGATGGCGTTACTGCCACACCAGTGATCGTTTAATTGGCTCAAGAGAAGGAAGGCTGCTTTTATAAAAAAAATTCATCACCATCACTGTTCTCCGATTCACTACAATAATAACAGTTACTATAAATTAAGCACTTACTATGTGTCAGGCCCCGCAGTTAGCACTTTACTCGCATTATTTCATGTACTCCTCCCAACAGCTCCATGATTTGAAACATGACTGCGTTTTACAGATAAGAAGCTAAGATTCAAAATTAGGTCTCTCTGTCTTCAAAGCCCATTTCTTCAACAGAAGCCACGAACGAGATGCTCGAAGGCTGCATTTCCCGGGAAAACTTGTTTTGTATTGGCCAGCACGGTGCTTTCAAACACGTTGAACTTAAACACTTTTTGGCAAGGCGGACTCTCTCCACTTGACCACAGTCCTCACCGCTTCTGTCTGGGAGGAAGACAGAAGAAGTTGGAGGAGGGAGACCATCTAGCACTCTTCGGATTGGAATGAAAAAATGACCCACCTAAAAGTATTGCACTGTGTGATTTCAAGACACAGCAGACAAAGAGGAAATCTAAAAGCTACCAGAGAAAGGAGAGAATGCAAGCAACACACAAAGAAATGGGACACTGAGGGATGTTAGACTCTTCAACAGCAATGCTGGAAACCAGAAGGCGATAAAGCAAAGCCGTGAGAATTTGCAGAGGACGTTACTTCTAACTTAGATGTCTTCACCCGTTAAAACAGCCAACCAAGTGCGAGCGGAGAGTAAAGACATTTGTAGAACTGCAAATTCATTTCCCACCTACCTTTTCTTAGAAAGCTACTGCCAGATGTGCTCCACCACAACAAGGAAGCAAAACAAGAAAGAGGGCTGGATGGGATCCAGGAAGGAGAGGACCCCACAGCGGAGAAGAGCAAAGGGATTTGCTAAGTAACACTAAAAGGAGCGGATTGGAACATGGAG
>NW_011888928.1:2852584-2858254 GCF_000151845.1 Pteropus vampyrus
TGTAGGGAAGGCAGCAGCCAGAGAGGGATCCTCAAAAAGCCGATGCCAGCCGAGCTCGGTGTCCTAGCCTAAGGCAGCACTAGTCTGAAGCCACCGGAAGTCAAAACTTCTGATAATGTGTGGTTCTCAACTGGGGGTGGTTTTGCATTCCAGGGGTCACATGGCAATGTCTGGGGGAGAGGGATACTACTGGCATCTAGTGAACGGAGGCCAGCGATGCCACTCAACATCCTGCCATGCACAGGACACCGCTTCTCCCTGCCCTCCTCCCTCTGCCGACAAAAATTTATCCAGCCCATAATGTCCATAGGGCCAAAGCCGAGAAACCCCATGGTTCATGCGTGCGTATGGAGGTTAGCAGACTCGAGGCGCAGGCCCTAGCTCTGCCACTGACTTGTGCTGGGATCAAATATTCCATCTCTCTGCGCCTCGGTCTTCTCATCGGTAAAATAGAGCCACTGACAATTATTTCACAGGGTTGTTGTGATAAATAAAATGGACTTGATATGTAAAATGCTTGGCACATAGTAGGCCCTCAGTAAGTGTAGTAGGTCTTCCTTAGATGGGGGATGAAAGGAGCACATAAATAATATTTAAAATGGACAAGTCAAGAAATAGCAGTAAGTATTGGCTAAATAACAGAACAGCTAACCGAGTGGCGGCGGCAGTTAGGGGCTGGGAGGAGTGGAGAGCAGCGGGCAGCCCGTGTCGTTAGAAGCCGCATAATGCAGTCAGACTTTTTAAGTACGTGCACGTAGTACTGAAGTTTTAAAACTGAAATCAAGGACCTTGAAAATTAACATTCTTCCTCCCGTGTGGACACTAATTGGCGTTATAAGACAGCATGAAATTATTGTGTCGGTGTCCCACAGTCACGATCTGACACTGCTGAGCCCTGCTGGGTCCCGCATGCTCCAAGCGCCACGGGTCCGGCCCCCTTTCTGCGTCCCCCCTGAGCCCTTGCTAATTCTGGGGGAATATTAGTGAGCTTGGGCGCCAGAATGAGATACCACGGACGGGGCTTAACCAACAGAAATCGATTGTCTCACAGTTCTGGAGGGTGCATGTCCAAGATCAAGGTGTCACTACCTTCTGGTGAGAACTCAGGTTGCAGATGGCTGCTGCCTTCTCACTGTGTCCCCATGTGGGGGCAGAAAAAGAGAGAAAGAAGAGGAGAGAAGAAGAGAGGAGGGGAAGGGAGGGGAGAGGAGGGGAGGAGAGGAGAGGAGGGGAGAGGAGGGGAGAGGAGAGAGAGACACCCTGTCCGGTGTCTCTTATAAGAGCACCAATGCCACCCGAGGGCCCCACTGTCATGACCTCATCTAAACCTAATCACATCCCAAAAGCCCCACCTCCAAATATTATATTGGGGATTAGGCTTCAATATGTGAATTTTGAGGAGGCACAATTTAGTCCATAGCTGAGAGTAGCAGCCAAATCACAGCTGGCCTCTATGTCCCTTCGCTCTTGACCAGAACTTCTTCAAAGTGGTTTTTTAGCTGCTTCTCAGCTGCGGTTTTCTGCCCTATACTCCAGCTGACTCCTTCCTGTCCCTGGAAGGCAGTATTAGATTCACAGCACAGCGGGGGCATCCAGCAAGTATATGGTGGGGCAGAGTGAGCCAGAAATAAAGTGTTAAGGTTATTGTGTTGAGCCACTGAGATGTCAGGAGTTGTTGCTGTTACTGCGGCAGAACTTACCACATCCTGACTAGTCCACGATACAAGAAACTTTACCTTCTGGTGTGGAGATTAAATAACAACAACAAAAGTAATAATAATTACTGTGCCAAGAGGGCCGGATCCGAGGGCCCTCACAATGTCAGGGGCACTGCTGTAGGGTCCAGACAATAGTGCGTGGCCTTGAGGTGTGGCAGGCCCAGACCACAGCATGGCCTTGGCAGATTGGGGGTGCCCCAGCTGCAGTGGTACCCAGTACCCGGTCCTTTATGAGGCTGTGGAACCCAGGGTAGCAGCTTTGGGACCTCAGGGGCTGGGTAGGGGACATCTATGCTTTTACAGTGCTTTTACAGGGGCGTGACATTGGGCCTTGGTGGCTCCATGGGTTGTGGCCACACCATCACAGGACAGAATAGAAAGAATGCCGCAGATGCAGTTTCCAGGGTAGAGGACTTCTTTGCCTTCACTCCCCCTTGGGCTGGGTGTGGGTTGGTGTCAGGAGCTGAAAGTCTTGCATCTGCAGGTAGGGCCGGAGCCAGTGAAAGAGAAACGTTACTGATGGGGCCCCATCGTGCTCAGCTAGCATCACAGGTCCGTTTCCCTACAAATAGAGCCTGAGGCAGGGATTCTGGATCGAGTGGTTTACCAGGGAGGCACTCAGAAGCGGAGGGCAGTGAGTGGGCGGGGAGGGGAAATTGCTGAGCAGGGATGCTGTTGCAGCTGGTGCCCCACTGCAGCCTGATCCCGCCAGGAGCTCTGGAGTGTAGATGGTACCACAGAGTTGGCTGCTCCAGTACTTGGTCATTAGCTGAGGGCAGCTCTGGGGGTTGGGGCATCACCTCCCGGTCAAGGGCAATGACTGGGGCAAAGTGGGCAGCTGTGCACAGTGCGCAGCCAACACTCCGGGGCTGGGAGATGGGCACTGTCCAATGAAAGGACCCGGGCGGGGTACCAGTAACAGCATTCGCTGTAGTTGGCTCTGTCGGCTCCATGGCCCTGAAACCAGCCTTCTCGTACCTTCCACTGACCGCTGGCTCCATTCCCACTTTCTGGGGCCACACCCACTTGGCAGTCCCCTGACACCTGTAGGCAGTATATTTAGAATCTGTGTGGGTGTTCCTGACTTGTCAGCCTCGGCATGTGGACATTTCCAGAGGACTCGAGCTCCGCCTCCGAAGAAGGACCGATAGTCTCACACTCTTGCTCTTTTGGGCTCTGTGGCATCTGATGATGCTTTGTTTTCTCCCATGTAGATGTAGGAGTCGATATTAAACTGCCTAAGTCATCACCATGTTCTGACAAGCTCCACATAGAAAGGAAATTGTAACCACATGAAATATTTATGCTTCACATTTGCGACGATGCTGCTGACATGACAGCATGTTGTTTCTGTTTGTTGGTTTGGTTTTCTCTTTTCTTTTTCCCACGTGGATTACAAAAGGCCCTCCAGTGAGGAAAATGCTCAAAGAGAAATTGCACCCCACCTCGTGGGGTTGTTATCTGAGAGAAAGGGGCTTACATGATAGGAGAATGAGAGGCCCCAAAAGCAGCCAGACAGAAGGTCTTCTGTCTAGGTCACCCCAAAATAGCTGTGTCACGAGCCCAAAAGCTACAGCCTCCTAAGAGCTGCTCCACACTAGACAATTCTTTTTCCAGATACACTTAAAAGAGTCACAAATTATTACTACTTCTTAAAAAGAGTATTACTATCTGCATTGCCAGCACCTATGCCCATAACCCTTTAATCTATCACAAGAATCCTATGTGTTTGTGCCCTTATTATACTTCATAGATGGCAAAACTGAAACCAGGGAGGCCCTGTCACCCTCACAGACCTTCAAGGGCAGATGAACGCCAGGCGAGGCTTTATCTGAATCCGACTGACATCAGGGGCTCTGTCCTGGCAAAGCCATCACCAAATGCCACTTCGGAAGTCCTGGCCCTGACTTAGGAAGTGCAAAAAGAGACAGACGTGTTTCCAACTTTTCAGAAATTTTATTATAAAGAAATTTGAGAGAAGCGCTGGGCACCGAGCCAGACATTTGCCAGGGCCAGGAAACAGCTGCAAACAACAATAAGAACCCAAACCCAAACCAAACCCCCAAACCACGCACACTTTATGATAAACTGCATATCTGTTCTCAAGTTTTCTTCATAAATAGGCAAAAGTCGTTGTTGGCAATTTTAAATAGGTGGACGTATGGTTAAAATTTAAGAAAAAGCGCGGTGCCCCCAAGCGTGGCTGTCAAGTGTCCTGTTCTTCCTGTACAGATGATGAAATGTTTCGGCAGCCGCTTTGGTGCACGTCTCCCTCAAGATAAAACTTAAAAAAAAAAAAATGTGCTAAGGGTCATATAAAATGCTTTTTACCTTAAAGAAAACTACTTTCGCCTCCCTCCCCACAAAATAATCTTACAGATGCCTTCGTCACGGTTCTAAAACACTTAGTCAACTACTTACACGGAGCCAACAGTTTATAGGTTTCATAATCTCTTGTTTACACCGTAAAACCACATTTGCACGTCCGTGGCTGGGCTGGCCCCCGCCCCACACATCTGGGGGTGGGTTTCTGTTGGTAAGTGACCCCCTCCAGGGACAGCGCACGTGTGCCTGGGCTAGGGCCAGACGTCCAGACATAGGGTACGGTGCGCAGGACGAGTGGGGTCCACAGTGACCCTGGAGCAAGCAGGTCAGGGGGCAGAAGGGTCCTGCAGGTTCTTTGGGCTGGTGGCGGGCGGTGGGCTGCCTCTGCAGAGTCTGGTCAAGAGGTCGGGAAGAGTCTCAGCCCTGGAGCACTGGTGCATCTCTGTCAGCCTTGGGGCATTGGCATGTCACTGCTCTCTCTTCTAGGTCACCCTGCTTCCTGCCAAGGCCTCTTTTCTGCTGTGGGCCCTTCCAGCAGCCTCAGGAAGTGAGGAGAGGCGGGATTAGGTGAGGTAGAGAGATTTATCCCTGGGGAGCAGGCTGTGGGAGAGAGGAGGGGCCGTCAGAGCCAATATGACACCACCTGGTGCCACCAGCTCTTGAGGGCGTGGACACGGGGCCCAGAGCACCATGATGCCTGCCCGCTAGTCCTCACTCCCACCCCGGATGCGGCTGCCCCTTCGAGGATGAATGAAGGTCTGCACTGGTCCCTCCGCAACTGCCCACCAAACACCCCTCCTGGCATCCCGCAGGGGGCTGCCCCGTCTGGTCCTCGGTGGCTGTGACATGTCCGTCCTTCCAATATCTCCATCACCCTCAGGTCATTTTTTTAGTTGCAGTGTTTCATTTGTAAATTTCCAACAGAATTAAAGGAGGGTAGGTGGTTTTTACGTTTTTAAAATAGGGTCCTCATCTGTAACAGCGTAGGTGACCGTTGGGGGCATTGTGCTAAGCGAAATAAGTCAGAGAACGACAAGTGTTGTATGATCTCACTTATACGTGGAATCTAAAACACAACCAAACCGCCCCCAAAACCCGAGCTCACAGATACAGAGAACAGATTGGTGGTTGTCAGAGGAGGGGGCTGGGCGTGAGCAAAGTGAGCAAAGGGGATCGAAAGGTACAAACTTCCAGTTATGAAACAAGGAAGTCCTGGGATGTCATGCACCGCTAGGAGACAGTGCTTACAACAGTACCAAGTCATGTATTTGAAAATGGCTAAGAGAGTCATTCTTAGAAGTTTTCATCAAGAAAAAAAAAATGTATAACTCTGTGTGGTGATGGATGGTAACTAGACTGACTGTGGTGATCATTTCACAATATACGCACATATCGAATCATTGTCTTGTACACCTGAAACTTACAATGTTATATGTCGATGACATCGCAGTTACAATGAATACATAAAATAGGGCACTGCTGTGGTCTGACTTCCTCTGACATTCTATGACGGTCCGTTAAAGACTCCCCTTCTCCCCAGTACTCTGACTTTGGGGAGTGAAGCCTGTGAGGGGGCGGGCTGCGGTGGGAGGGTCTGTGCCTGGGTGGGGGACAGGGACTCCCTGCT
>NW_011888928.1:2860049-2862769 GCF_000151845.1 Pteropus vampyrus
AGCAGGTGGGTGAGCACAGGCGAGAGGATGGGGTGTTCGGTTCAGGCACAGGGGGGAGGACGGGAACCGTTTGTGCCCATGGTGTTCACAGAGACACTTCCTCCGGCCCCTACGAAACCTCCGCTCCGCCTCTGCAGGGAACGCCTCCTCCTACGCCCCGGTAGGGCACCTTCTGACCGATCTGACCTGGTCCTAGTTAAGTCAGGGGCTTTCGGGGCTTTTCCCAATCTAGAGAACCAAGTTATTGTGCTGAATGACCTTATGCAAGTTTTGGCACTGCGTCAGTGGAATAATTAGTGGGGTCAGGCCTCGAAGGGTTTGGGCAGAGCCAGGGGCTGGGGCTGACCTGGCAGAAGCCGCAGCAGTGGCTTCAGCCCCTCAGGCTAGAGAGCAGAAGGGGACTGAGCGTGAGAGAAGGAGAGCCTGGAATACCCCACGAATCTGAAGAATCTGGCAACTTGTCAACAGTTTGCTGCAGCCAGTCCATCGCAGGTAAGGTGTACCAGACCCATCTCATTGAGGTGGTAACTGAGGCTCAGAGAGGCGAGGTACCTAGGCTGCTGCTACATAGCTGGTGAGTGGCAGGGCCGGTATCTGCAACCCTAAGCTACCCCCTTCCCCCACAAGGGGTCCCAGAAGAGCAGGTTTCTACTCAGTCCTACTTACCTGTGGCCCTGAGGGTGAGGGGCTCATAGCCAGCTGCACCTGGAGTGCCATGGGAGTGGGCAGGACGGGAGGCTGGGGGGCTGGGGACATGCTGACGGGTGGACTGAGGAGGGCGCTCTGGGCGTGGGGGGGCAGTGGCAGCTGCTGGTGCAGAGAGGGGCTGAGCGGGAAGGAGGGTGGTGGCGGAGGGGACGCGCTGAGGCCTGGCAGCAGCGACTTAGAGCTCAGCGTCCGGGCGAGGCTGGCGGGGGAGGCCCCGCCACGGAAGCCGGGCAGGTCCGTTGGCGTCAGGAAGGAGGCCAGCCCCGGCATGGCGTACATGGGCGGCTTGGGCGGGAGCATCTTGGCCGGCGGGTTCACCTGAGTGCTCTTGGTCTCGCCCTGGTCTGGGGAGCTCTGGAAGGAGACAGACACCAGTCACTCTGGAGAAGATGGAAAAGCCAGAACTTGGGCCATGAGACCAGGCCATTCTGCAACCCATTGACATGGCCTCTGGCTGGCTCCCTAGCCCCTTGGGAGAGAGCTATGGACTAACCAGGGATAATTCAGGGTCCTTAGTGCACTTGGCATTGACCATCCAACCACCCCCTGCTTTAACTCCTGGGGCTCCTGTGCCCATGGGGAACCCACAGTCCTCGGCCTGGCCAGTGACACCAGCACCATCCAGAGGGGCCAGCCTCTATTTACGCTCCTCCTCCGTGCCTGTGCCTTTGCATGTGCTGTTCCCTCGGTTTGGAGCACGCTCTTTGCTTGGCCCTTTATGGCCTAACCCAGATGCCATGTCCTCTGTAACAGCTTCCACACACACCCTTCCTCCAACTGCACTACATGTCCGTGCCATGCTGAGCCTCCTGCGGTGCTGGTGTTGGCAGAGGAGGCAGAGAGAGAGATCTCAGGGGTAAAGCACAAATTTGAAAAGAAGCAAAACTGGGTTTGCATCCTACTGCAGCCAGCTAACATGCTGGATAATGTCAGGCAAGTTGCTTAACTCCTCTGAGTCCTCGGTTCTTGTTGGAAGCACTGAATGAAATATGATGCATATAAAGTGGCCAGCGTGCGCCTGGCACACAGTGGGTGCCCTGGAGAAGGGACCACAGTGGCTGTATCCATCCATCCTTTCCAAGACCTATGGTGTTGACCATCCCCTGGGCTCAGTTCCTGCTCCATCCCTCAAGTGGCCCCACTCTTATCGGGCTATGCCTAGGATCCAGGTGTTACCTTGGAGACGAGGCTCGCCCTGTAGGCTGCCAGGGCCTTCAGATATTCCTTCTTTGCTGCTTCGGTCTTCCTCTTGTAGGCCTGAAAGACCCAAGATATGGGCAGCATTGCGGAGAGCTTAGGCGGTCAGCCCAAGGTCATATAACTGGGAGCTGCCATTCGCTGCATTTGCCTGTGACCTAGTTCTGCTCCCTGTTCCCCCTGGAGGCCCTTGATGGGGGACTCAGGCATATGGTCAGTGGGATACGAAAGCTCTAGTCTAAACCCCAGACTTTGAGAGTTGGAAAGACAAGATAAACGGGGATGCTCTTGTATGACATGAGGGAGCAGAGGCCCAGACGGTTAGGATGCTAGTGAGCACAGTTGGAAGACAGAACTGGAAGGGACCTCACTTCTCAGCTTGCAGATGGGCACACTGAGCCCCATAAAGACCTCTGCGGGAGCCTTTAGTTCCAGAGGCTGGGCCCAGGTCCACACCCTCCGAGTCCGTCATTGTCTCCAGGACCTCAAAGCCCCAGGGGATGGCCCGAAAAGGGACGGAGACTCACCTGCTTCTGTTCCTCTCCCAGGCTGTCCCACATGGAGGCCACAATTTTGGACACATCCCCGAAGGTGGCGCTGGGGTTCTGTCCCTTGATGGCGGCCTGAGTGTCTCTGAAGAAAAGGGCGTAGGCCGACACTGGCTTCTGCGGCTCATTGGGGTCCTTCTTCTTCTTCTTCTTTGGGTTCTTGGCCTTTTTTCCTGGGTCAGTTGAGGGTCTCTTCTCTCCTGACATCTGCCCAGGTGGGAGGAGTCAGAAAATCTGAAAAGCCCAGGGCCTCCTCCAGGCAGAGCT
>NW_011888928.1:2863817-2865988 GCF_000151845.1 Pteropus vampyrus
TTTTCTCCTACAAGGCCATGATAACCATGAGACGTGACCCTGAGGATCTTGCCAATGTCATCGGTACCACTGAAATGACCCACTGGCCATTCAGAAATAAGACTTGATCATTTTCTCCCCCATCCTTCCTTTTTTCTCCAGCAAAGGTACAGTTATGAACTCTTCTAGTCTTTTCTACAGGTAGACGACGCCCATTTCCACACAGGGCCTGTCCTTCGGCTGATGGGAGGACATCTTAAGGCTTTGCATCTCCACCCTCCGTACCTTGAAATGTGCTTCCGTTTCCTCCTCCTGAGTCGAGCTGGAGGGAGAGGGGGTCGCTGACTTGCTCCCTGGGGGCGACGGGGAGCTGTGGGCAATGCCGCTTCGGATACCCATCTGAGAAATGAGCTGGGACTGGCTGAGGGCGCTCATGTGGCTGGCCAGCATTGCTGGGCGGCCCAGGAGGGCCCCTGGCCGGCCAGAGTCATAGGCGGCAACTTCCGAGTGGACCATCTCCTGGATCTAAAAGAGAAGGGCAGGGCGTTTTGAGTTAGAAAGGACCCGCCCTGCCACAGCATGACATCCACATACGGACCCGGAGGAGGGGTATGCAGATGAAAAGCGGAGGGCGGCCAGCTCCACTCTGATCTGCTGTTTGCCCATGGGTCCCTGATAGGTGACGGTCTGTGCTAGTCTGACCCCTGCATGATTTGGTGACGCAGTGGGGGGGCCCATGGTTCCTTGAGAGTTTGCCATGCCATTGACATTCACCCTAGACAGATGGTCAGCATTTCAGCTCTTGCTGGACAACTCAGTCCAGCTGCGAATGGATCATGTTACGATGCTCAGGCTTCTTTCCTGACACACATTTACTCACTATGCAGCATGATAGCAAAGGGCGCGGACGCTGGAAGCTGGCTGTGTTTTGGATCGTGGTTCAGCCACTTATAAGCTGGGTAACTTTGGCCAAGTTACTTAACTTCTCTGTGCCTCAGTTTCTTCATCTGAAACATGCAGGTAGGTAATAATTAAACCTACCTTCTATGGTTGTTAAGGATTAAATGTGCCTGGCACATAATAAGCCCTAGACTGTCTAAGGGTTTATTAAATACTTAGAATTAATAAATCCCTTAATAAAACTTGGCACTTTTCTTCCTATAGGTCAGTAATTTTCTTAACTGTTCCCTATTATATTTTCTAACTGGCTATTTTAGGAATATCAAAAAGCCCCTGATTTTTACAGATAGCCATTTGTCATACTAAACACGTATTTAGAATAGTGCGTACTCTTCACATAAACACATATATACACACGCTGTTCAATGAGACACACCGATGCGCATACTCACAATTATTTTCATTTCCTCTGCATCTGTGGTTATTTTCCCTTTCTCATTTCTCTTGTTGAGTATCTGTGTTTTGCTCTCACTTTTTCTTCATTAGGCAAGCTCATGGGTTGTCTATTATATTATGTGGGATTTTTTTTTCTCCTCAAAAGAATCAAATCTCCAATTCGTTCATCACGTTTCCTATTTCTTTAATGTCTAATCTTATCTTTATTAATCTCTTCCTCTGATTTTTAAAGATTTATTATCATTACCTCCCCCTCCGTTTGAGTTGCCTTTTTAATTCATTATTTTCATTCTTGATTTTTAGAAATACATTTCATGCTATGAATTTTCCATTGAGCCTGCCTTTTTAACATTTTTCGTAAACTCCATCATGTAAGATTTGGGTTATTTTTCTCTTTTATGTATATATTTTTAATTGCAATTTAAATTTCTTCTTCTACCCAAGAGTTAAGAGGAGTTTTGAAATTTCTAAGAGGTTAATTTTGTTTATTTGTTTATTTTCCTTTTTGCTACTAATTTCTAGTAACAAAAGAGGTCACAGAATATGGTCTGTACTATCGGCACTTTTGGTTAAGGTTTCCTTGGGAACCCAAATGTGTTTAAAGTGTGTACATAATCCATAGTACTTAAAGGCAAAGAGGGTAAGCTGTGTTTGCAGATTAATACAGGAGTACAACACAGATCTGTTTGATCAGTGGTGACTATATCATTTCGATTCCTTTCGTACTTTCTGGCTCTTGAATCTAACACAGACTGTCTAGATTACTACAACTAGGTTGCTTCCATCGAAATCTCCCTTTAATGCTTAAAGATTTGTTTTGGGAATTTGATGTTGTT
>NW_011888928.1:2867218-2870362 GCF_000151845.1 Pteropus vampyrus
AGTACAACACAGATCTGTTTGATCAGTGGTGACTATATCATTTCGATTCCTTTCGTACTTTCTGGCTCTTGAATCTAACACAGACTGTCTAGATTGCTACAACTAGGTTGCTTCCATCGAAATCTCCCTTTAATGCTTAAAGATTTGTTTTGGGAATTTGATGTTGTTTTTTATTGCAAAAAAGAATACTGGCAATTATTGCTTCATTGTGGAGTGAACTTTAATATTATTATAAAGTGTCTCATTTTTGCCTTGAATTCGGTGGAGTCTGATATTAACATTGCTATCTTTGCCTGTGTATGTGGGGTGTGTGTGTGTGTGTGTGTGTTTGAATTCATCTGGCATGTCTTCAGTTCCAAAGAACTTTGTTTTTTATGTCTCCCTCAGTTTCCATTTTTTAGGGTTATTGTTGTCAAATGTTGGTGTTTGTGTTTATGGTCAGCTTTAGGAAAAAAAAAACAAACTGAGATGCTTCCTTTTTTCTTTATGCCCTGGACCAGTAAAAACATAAAAATTATGTTTTCCTCAGATAAATGAGTTTAGATATAAAATGACCTGAGGCTCAGTGCATTTTGAAAGATTGATTTTCCATGGCTAATAGGTCTGTTTTAATTTCCATGTTCTCTTGAGTTAGTTTGGGTAAATTATATATATATTTAGAAGATTTCCTACTTTATCCAGATTTTGACACTAATAGCTTATAACTGTAGGATAATATGGGAATATAATAACTGGGATATTATCATATTTTTAACTTCCTCAATGGTTTTTGTAGTCAAATTCCTATTCATAATTATAATATTCTGAATGTATGTTGCTTTCAAAATTTTCTTTCTCAAAAGTCTATATATTTTTAACTGTCTATCCAAAGGACCGGTTCTTATATTTAAAAAATCAATTCAACAACTCTTCTAATCATTAATTAAAGTAATTAATCATTAATTAATTGACTTCTTTCCTCTCCATTAATGTGGACCCTCAGGTATCATGTGTTTCTTTTATCTAGCTTTTCGAATTTAACTATGTTTCACAGCTGCTTTTTTAGTACTGGAAAGATCTAGGGCAGGGATTCAAACAGGACCATTTTGCCAGGTAGGAGACATTTGGCAACATCTGAAGACATTTTTGTTTTTCACAACTGGTGCGTGGGGGTGGCGGGCATGCTATTGGCATTCAGTGAGTGGAGGCCAGGGATACTGCTAAACACCCTACAATTAACAGGACACCCCCCCAAAAGAATTATGTACCCCGAAATGTCAATAGTGCTGAGGTTGAGAGACCCTGTTCCATAACTATGATTTTTTCCCCCTGAGGTAGATTTTAGCTGCCTGATATAAATATTTTAAAAATATTCCACACCGAAGATTTGATTTTCTTTTTTCATCCTAAAGTTATTTGGAAAAGAGTCTTTATTTAATGTATCCTTTTGTTATTGTGGCCTGAGGACACGACTCCTAGAACTTTATATTTTTGGCATTGAGGTTTTCATTATGGCTTAGGATATAATGCATTTTTATAAAACTTTCATGTACATCTGAGATAATGTTTACTCTGTATCATACACATTTCTCTATGTGTCTGTTCACTAAACCGTTTTGACTACTTTAGCTGTGAAATCTCGAGAAAAATGAGTTAAAGCCTCCCATGGCTATTGCGTTGCCATCAGATTCCTCATATATATTGATTTGAAATTATTCCTCCCCGTAAATGTCCCAGAATGTGATATTTTCATTATGGCTTCTCCTTTTTTTATATATAAAAAAGCATCTTTGCCTCAGTTGATGTTTCTGTCTTAAATCCTCCTTTATCTCTGATCATCATTACGCCCTTTATTTTTCCGCTGTTTTATTTTTGTCCTGCTTTGCTTTAAGTGGGCATCTTATAAACAGCATATAGGTAGATTTTTGGTTCTGAGTTCTTAATACAATATATTGTGAAATATATAATTGATTATTATGTTAATCATAAAGAAACTTGAGAAACAGGGAACCGTTATAAAGAGTAGAGGGTTTTACAAGCAATTCAATTAAAAAACAGGCAAAGGAATTGAATAGACATTTTGAAGACAGACAGATGGCTAGCAGGCGTACGATAGGGTGTTCAACATCACTAATCATCAGGGAAATGCAAATCGAAACTATCAACTCGCACCTGTTAGAATAGCTATTATCAAAAAGACGAGATAACGTGTTGGCAAAGGTGTGAGGAAAGTGGGAATGTAAATTGATGCAGCCACTATGGAAAACAGTATGAAAGTTCCTCAAAAAAACTAAAAATAGAACTACCATATGATCCAGCAATCCCACTGCTCAGCATTTATCCAAAAGAAATAAAATCACTACCTCGAAGAGGTATCTGCACCCTCCCGTTCATTGCAGCGTTATTTACCATGGCCAAGACATGGAAACAAGTGTCTTTGAACAGATGAACAAATAAGGAAAATGTGGTGTTACATACACAATTTATTTAGCCACGGAAGAGAAGGAAATCCTGCCTTTTGTGACAATATGGGTGGACATTATGCTAAGTGAAGTAAGTCAGACTGAGAAAGACAAGTACTATATGTTCTCACTCATAAGTGGGATCTAAATAATTGAATTCAAAGAAATAGAGAGTAAAATGGTGGTTGCCAGGGCCAGAGAGGTGGGCGACGTGGGTGGAGGTGGTCAAAGGGTACAGACTTCCAGCTCTATGATGGTTAAGTTCTAGGGACCTAATGATGAACAGCATGGTGACGATAATTAACAATACTGTATTATGTACTTGAAAGTTCTAGGAGTGTGGATCTTAAAAGTTATCACCGCACACACACAAAGGTAATTAATTATGTGAGGCAAAGGATGTGTTAACTAACCTTACTGTGGCTATCACATTACAACGTATGCACGTACCAAATCATCACATTGTATATCTTAAACTTCCGTGTGTTATATGTCAGTAATATCTCAACAAAGCTGGAAAAATTTTTAACTCCTCCCCCCAAAAAGGGTAGAAAGTTTTCAAATCTAAACATCCCTCTTTCTATCAGTATGTACACACTCTTCCTTCCATAAATCCTCAACAAGAATCTGACATTATTTTCTCAAGGGCAAAATGACCTTGGGGCTCAGTGTTTAGGGCTTGTTTTATATGTTTTTTTTTTTT
>NW_011888928.1:2870412-2886923 GCF_000151845.1 Pteropus vampyrus
GGACATTATGCTAAGTGAAGTAAGTCAGACTGAGAAAGACAAGTACTATATGTTCTCACTCATAAGTGGGATCTAAATAATTGAATTCAAAGAAATAGAGAGTAAAATGGTGGTTGCCAGGGCCAGAGAGGTGGGCGACGTGGGTGGAGGTGGTCAAAGGGTACAGACTTCCAGCTCTATGATGGTTAAGTTCTAGGGACCTAATGATGAACAGCATGGTGACGATAATTAACAATACTGTATTATGTACTTGAAAGTTCTAGGAGTGTAGATCTTAAAAGTTATCACCGCACACACACAAAGGTAATTAATTATGTGAGGCAAAGGATGTGTTAACTAACCTTACTGTGGCTATCACATCACAACGTATGCACGTACCAAATCATCACATTGTATATCTTAAACTTCCGTGTGTTATATGTCAGTAATATCTCAACAAAGCTGGAAAAATTTTTAACTCCTCCCCCCAAAAAGGGTAGAAAGTTTTCAAATCTAAACATCCCTCTTTCTATCAGTATGTACACACTCTTCCTTCCATAAATCCTCAACAAGAATCTGACATTATTTTTTCAAGGGCAAAATGACCTTGGGGCTCAGTGTTTAGGGCTTGTTTTATATGTTTTTTTTTTTTCTTTTCAGCTGCCTGCTTTGGAATTCTTCAACCAGATATTCCTGACTCAGTAATTTAATATATTGCCAAAACTTAATAGTGGAAGGCTTTTGAATTTTTGCAAGTCTGCAAAGTGTGAAATGCTCTCACAGTTGTTCTGATTCACACTGTCCTGATTACTAGAGAGGCTGAATACTTTTTCATAGGTTTACCGGCCATTTGGGTTTCTATTTATATTGCTGTTGGGAGTGTGAACTAATTAAACATTTTAGAAAGCAATTTGACAATACCCAGTTTGTTGAAGATGTGTATATCTTATAACCTAAAAATTCTACTCCAAGATATTTATTATGAAGAACTTTTCCATATGCACAAGAAGACATTTATGCTGCAATAAAAATTTTAAAGACTTTGAAATGGGCAAAGGAGTGTCCTTTCAGTGGACTGCTGGGAATTGCCTAGAGGACTTCGGGTTATCTGTTTCTAGAGGAATGTTTGCTTTTGTCTTTGACCAGGCTATTTAATAACTTTGTTAGCTGTAGAAAAACGACATCAGTGCAACTTATTTTTTATCATTAAAATTTTTTTAAATCGTGGTAAAATATACGTAACGTAAAATTGACCACCTTCACCATTTTTAAGTACACACTTCAGTGGCATTAAGTACATTCACGTTATTGTGCCACCACGACCACCGCCCATCTCCAGGGCTCTCTTCATCTTACAAAACTGAAACTTGGTACCATTTAAACACTAACCTCCTATTCCTCCCTCCCTGCAGCCCCAGACACACACCACTGTTGGCTTTGCCTCTACAATGACTCCTAAATCCCTCCTACGCCTCTTCCTCCCAAGCCATGGTCGTCTCTTTTCTTATTTCTCTGCCCCGTCTCCCCACCTCCACTGTCTCCCCGCCTTCATAAACACCAATCTATTTCCCATACCACCTCCAAAGGGATCTGTAAAGTATGTCTATCAGACCACGCTACTCCCCTCCTTAAGATTCTTCATTGGCTTCCTGATCCCCCTTAGAGTAAAATCCAGTCCACTCACCACAGTTTTCTAGGCCCTGCATCATTGGACCCCAATCTAAGTCTCCGGCCTCTATTGTACAGTCCCCATCGCGTACTGCACTCTGGCTCAGCCTGACTTCCTTCGTTCAGATCAACCAACACACAAAGGCCACCCCTGCCTCAGGCTTCTGTGCCTGCACTTCCCTCGGCTGGGAACATTCTTCCCCTTGGGTCCTGCATGTGGATCCTCATTGTTCAGTTCTTAACTTGAATGTCACCTCCTCAAGAAGCCTTCCCTGACCACCTTGTCGAAAAAAACTAACTCACTATCATTCCTTTCTATCATCATATTGTTTGTTTTCTTCGTAATTTCAAGCTACACTTATTTTGTTCGGTTTTCTATTGATTGCCGCTCTTCCTCTCTGGAAGCTTCGTGAGTAGAGGCCTATCTTGTTCACTTGTGTATCCCCAATGCCTTTGGTAGTGCCTTAAACGCAGCAGGTGGGTGCTTTAAAAATATTTCTCGAAGGATGGAAAAAGGAAGGGAGGGAAGGAGGCCGCACCTGGTAGGCAAAACTCCCCACTGGCCTCTTTTCTTGAGAATGTGATGGAATGCGAGTTGGGTATGGCAACAGAATGAGGCAGAATTGGTACAGATAGGAAGAAATGTCCCATTGGTTGAATATTTCTTTCTCAGAATCAGACTCAGGATAGGACATAGTCATTCCCCGTGGACTCGACAATCTCCTATGAGTTTATGAGCCAAATAAGACTCAATCTTCTCTGTATCTTTTTGAGTTTCCTTCACCTTCATTTGCCCTTGGCTTATTTGGGGGCCCCCACACTCTGCAGAGGGTGACTACACCTACGGATGGCTTCCTGCGTCTCCCTGCCTGGAATGCTGAGCAATTAAGGCCCCAGGAGTGACCTTCAACCAGTGAGGGACAGGACTTTGTGGACAAAACCTTGGCTTCCTCTCCCCTCAGCGGGACAGTGCTGAGTTGCATGCCATATGCCTCCCAGAGGGTCCGCGGCAGGACTGTGTTCCAGTTGCCATAGTGGTTACAACTCGTCGACCCGCCCTTTACTGGCTTTCTTTCCTTCTAGTGCCACGTCCCTTCTTGCTTCACAGCACTTCCTATTTGTACCCAAACCTTTACATCAGGGTCTGATTTAGGGAAATCCCAAATTAAGACGCCAGCCCTCTCTCAGCCTCCAGCCTGGATTCCTTGAGTCTAGGTGCCATGCTGGCCACTGGAGTGACCCTCCTGGAGTGTAAAATGTCTCCTCCCTGCTCAGAACCTTTCCGTGGCTCCCTTGTGGCCTGCTCGCATTATCCTAGGCTTGCAAAACGCCCCACGAAGGTCCGTGCCCTCGCTCTCATTCTGACCTCTCAGGCCCCTCCCCAGAGCTCCCCGGGGACATGGGGGCTTTCTCTAGAATGAAGCCTTTCCCTCCTGTGGCTCTCTGGTCCTTTCCTCCATGTCATTGTCCTTTGAGACTCACTGGAAATGTCACCTCCTCAGAGAAGCTTTCCCTGACTGCTCTCTCCTCCTCCTCCTTCTTCCTTCCTCTGGCCACACCCTCCTATGCCTTTCCCAGGGCTCTCTACGGTGGGTACCAAGCATCTGCTTATGTGCAGAGACACAGAAAATGCCTCCTCAGCCCCGGGCAGGTGGCCTGGCGTACAGCTGGTACTTACGAGGTGTCTGGTAACCAAATGAACCGAGCCTCCTGCTTTTCCCATGGAAACATAGGAACGCTTCCAGGAGCCACGTCTGCACCCTCTCCAGGAAGGAAACAGTAACGAGGCTCTGCTGCGAACATAATTAGGTTCGCCTGGCTTAATAGATTCTCAGGGCTGCAGGAACACAAAGGTGTTTTTCACAAATTCGCATCTGCAATCTCTGTGGAGAGCAGCCCAGGTGCGCAGGGTACCCCCACACAGTGGGGAGAGAAGAAGAAACGGCACCTTTCTCCTTCCTGCCTTCTGCTGATTCAGAGAATTAACACCCCGCCCTGCTTCCCCGCAGGGACGAGGTGTCATTAAACACAGCCTCACACTTCACCCCGGAATCTGAATGTCATTGTATTCTCTCCTTGAAGCCTCTGCCTCGGTTTCAGAGGGTCCAGGAATTTCTCCTTAACTTCCAAGCACAATCAGAGCCCAAAGGAGAGTTAACAAACCACTGATGAGCATTTTACAATCTCTCCCACCGTTTCAGAGTAGCCCTTCCTAAAAGATAATAACATTCCTGCTTTATAGAGGATGATAACGACAGTAATAATACTATATTATACTCAGGGAGTACTCATGAACGAATTTGTTTAGGAGCTTCATGAACAAATCTTTGACATAAACATTCTTATCACCCCCGTTTTACAATAAAGACACTGAAATTCAGTGACGTTAAGAGATTTTCCCAAGATCACACAGCTAAGGTGTGGAAAAGTCAGAATTCTGACTGTCTTCCAAGACTGAAATTTCTTCGTTGCACCAACACAGATCTCAATGGCTCTAACACAGGTGGAAAGTAATGAACCTGCTGTCATGGGTGACGGTGAGGATCCAACGAAAAGATAATTTGTACAGAGCCTGGCACACAGTAGGTGTTCAACACTAGACGGTTTCTTTTTCCTTCATCCTGTCATGAATTTGCTCAAGGTGTGAATTTGAATCGAATCTCAAATGGGCTAAGAAGAGATCAGACACGATGGAAGTTTTTCGAATATTAAAGAAGAGGGAAACCAGGAGGAAAGCTCCAATGACAGTAAAAATCACAGCGCAAGGCACAGCACAGGGGTGCTCCACAAACACTTGTTACATTAGGTCAGGAATTGGCAAACTTCTATAAAGGGCCAGATATTAAATATTTTAGGTTTTGCGGGCCAGGTGGTCTCTGTCATAACTACTCTGTGGTTGTAGCACAAAAGCAGCCATAGGCAATATGAAAATGAAGGAGTGTGGCTGTGTCCTAATAAAACTTTATTTACAAAAACAAGCAGAGGGCCAGATTTTGCCTGTAGCCATAGATTGCTAACCCCTGTGTTACTTGAATGCTACCCTTTATTTGGCAGTTACCATCTGCTGGGCACTGACCTTCTGACCACATCTAATTCTCACCCAGTTGTGGGAGGAAGGTGTGTTTATCATTAGCAGTTTACAGATGAAGAAGCTGGGGCTCAGAAAGGGAAGTAACCTCATTTGGAACTGGGATTCAAATCAAGGTCCATCTGGTTCCCACATCCTCAGGCACTCTGCCACCAGCCCACCCATCCTGCCCTGGCCACCAGCTGGGCTCTTGCTCTGACCCTTTAAAATCAGAAAGCCCTGGACTTGTGTCAGACAGTTGGCCACTGTCCTCTGACTGAGCTTCCATTGCTGTCTTGAGACTCCTTCTCCTGTCCTAAACCGGGCTTCTGCCTTGAGCTGCCCTTTCCTCTGTGGTCATTGTACTTCTCTAATCCTCCCAGGTCCCCAAGCCTGCTCCTGTTATTCATTCATTCATTCATTCATTCATTCATTCATTCATTCAATATTCCCTGAGAGCTGCTATGTCTGAGACCCTGGGCTAGATGCAGGAGGTAAATAGCAGAGTAAAAACTCTCCATCCAGAGTTTGTAATCTGATGGGGGAGGCAGACACATCCCTACATAATTTTAACCGGTGCAGCAGCACAGGTATGCAGAGGGACCCTGGGCTCAGGGGAGCAGAGAAGGGGACCCTCCAGTGCCTGGAGAGCCAGAGAGCCTTTCCACAGGAGAAGACTCTGAGCTGACTCTTAAAGGGGAGTTTGCAGAATACGAGGGTGGGGAGTATGTGGAGGGCATTCCCAAGGACAGAAACTGAACTGCATATGCAAGGGCACAGGGGCATGGAGCTGGGTGATGGTTAATTTTATGTCAACTTGACCAGGCCACGGGGTGCCCAGTCATTTCGTCAAACATTATTCTTGGTGTGTCTATGAGGGTGTTTCTGGATATGATTAACATTTGAATCTGTGGACTGAGTAAAGCAGATTATCCTTCCCAACGTGGGTGGGCCTCACCCAAGCAGTTGAAGGCCTGATTAGAACAAAAAAGCTGAGTAAGAGGAACTTCTGCTTGACTTCTGGGACACTGGCCTTCTCCTCCCCTCAGGCTGGAACTACACCATTGGCTCTCCTGGGTCTCCAGCTTGCTGACTACAGATCTTAGGATTCCTCAGCCTCCATTATCATGAGAGCCAATTTCTTCTAATTATCTATCAATCTATCTATCAATCTATCAATCTATCTATCAATCTATCAATCTATCTATCTAACATCTATCATCTAACATCTATTTAAAGTATTGGTTCTGTTTCTCTAGAAAACGTTGACTAATACAAGTGACATGATGAGCTTTGCAAGCTGCCCAGAGCCTGGCATAGCCAGAGTGTCAGGAAGAGTGGGAGATGAGGGTAAAGGGGCATTGGAGGTGAGGACTTAAGAGGGCTGGTGTGTTGGCAGAGGTGGCGGCACTGTGCCTGCAGGTGCTGAGGGGACGGCCCAGGTCCATGCTGCTAGCTGCCCCGTAGTCCTGGGATCTGCAGCAGAACCACCTCCCTGAGGAAAACTGTCTCAGGACTCTGAGAAGTAGCAGAGATCTGTGTATTATTTCCTATCGCTGCTGTAACAAATTACCACAGGCTTGAACACAAACTCATTATCTTACAGTTCTAGAGGCCAGAAATCCAAAATCAGTCCCCCTGGGCTAACGACAAGGTATTGACAGGGCTGGTTCCCTCTGGAGCCTCCAGGGAGAGTCTGTCTCCTTACTATTTTTTTTTTTTTTTTTGGATAGATGCTGTCCTTATTTCTTGTCTCATGGCCCCGCATCACATGGCCTTTTCTCTCTGCTTCCATTGTCACATCAGCTATTCCAGGTGTTGCCCCCTCCAACCCCCCTCTTATGAAGACTTGTGGTTACAACATTGGAGCCACTCAAATAATCCAGAATGATCTCCCCATCTCAAGAATTTTAAATTAATCACATTTGCACAATCTCTTTCGCTATGTAAGGTGACATACTCACAGCCTCTGGATTAAGACATGGCCATCTTGGGGGGGGCATTATTCACACCCCAAAATCAATGATGTGGGAAGTTACAACCTAAGCTCTCACCCCCACCGATGCCAACCTTCCTAGGGCACACTGCTCTCTGAGGCTTTAAGAGTCAAACTATTAAAAAATTATTTCTTTCACAGAAAAAAAAAAAAAAATCCAGCACGATAGAGAAGAAAAGAAAGCCAATAGAAAACCTTCCCCAATGCCTGCCCCTCACCCGGAATCCTTGTCAGTAAGTATTTCTAATAAACTTTCATGCTTGGTGAGAGATCCTTTGCACGCTGACAAATTTCTCCTGAAATGTGAGATGTCTTGTTTAGAGTAATAGCTATAGTGCACAGGTGCCCAGCTGCTATTGTAAAATCAGTAAGCATTTAATTGAAACAAATGACTATAATAATAGTACATTATCCCTGCAGGCCGAGCACCATCACAGTTTTAATTATTGAGTTAAGAGTCAGGCTAATTTATCCTTTAAAGCAACAGCCCCATTCCTGGTTACACTGATCATCCTGTTATGAATATGAAGGCACCAGCAGGGAAGGATGTAAATGCAAAGCAATTTGTCCCCTTTGGGCTGGTTTTGTCTTTGAAGAAAGATTTGCAAACACTGGGCACTGAGACACTGGGTCTGCAATTGCCAGGCTTGGGGTGTGAGATATCTGTTCAGGTTGGGATGAGGGTTGTGGTCCTTAGGCTTCCCGTCTCTGGGATGCAGGCCCTTACTCCTCTGCTAGCTCCCCACTTCACTTCGAGTAGAAGCCTAAGTCCTCACTACACAACAGGCCCCTGGAACCACCACGCCACCACCTGGTACCTCTCTGGCCTTCTCCTCCTGCTGCTCCGCCCTCTACCGCCCCTCCCCATCAGAATTCACCTTCTTGCTGTCCCTTAAACACGCAAACATCTTCCACCTCTAGCCTAGTGCGATTTTTCCCCCCGAGGGGACATTTGACAATATTTAAAGCCATTTTTGGTTGTTACAACTGGGAGATGCTACCGGCATCTAGTGGAAAGTAGCCAGGGCGGCTGCCAAACACCCTACAATGCACAGGACAGCCCCACAACAGAGAATTACCCAGCCCCAAATGTCAACAGTGCCAGAGGGGGAAACCCCTGTAAGTTAGTTGTTGCCTCAGTATCGTATGTTCTTCCCACACTTGGGGATCACCTACCCCACTCATCCCCTCACTCCGCCAGTCTTTGTCTTAATCTCCCCTTTCCTATGAGGTCTTCCCGACCACCCTGCCGAATCCTGCAAGCAGCCCCTCCCCCACCACTCCTGCTTTCAAAACCCCTTTCGTGCTGCTGTCCTTTCTTTCCGAAGCACTGATCACCTGGAAACACACTATATGACTTATTTATTTGTTCACTGAGTCTTATTTTGCTCCCTCTGCTAGGATTAAGTTCCACATGGGCAAAGAGTTTTGTTTTGTTCACTGGTGTATTGCCAGCACCCAGAACAGCGCCTGACACATAGCAGAGGTTCAGTGAATGTTCGTTGAATGAATTATCTGCCTGGACTGCTCCTTCCTTCACCTCCCACGTCTACTCAACCTCCAGGTCGGGTACATGTCACCTCCTCGTGATCTTCCAAAGCCACCCCTTCTTGCCATGGTTCACAGCTTGTGATTGTTAATTTTATGTGTCAACTTGACTGAGCTAAGGGATGCCCAATAGCTGGCTGGTAAAACATTGTTTTGGGGTGTTTCTGGGAGGATGTTTCTAGAAGAAATCAGTAGCCTGAGTAAGGAAGATGCCATCACCACTGTGTGCACCGGCCAATCCACTGAGGGTCCCAACAGAACAAAAAGGGGGAGGAAGGGCAAATTCTCTCTTCTTAAGCTGGGACATCCATCTTTTCCTGCTTTCAGACATTAGAGTTCCAAGTTCTCTGGCCTTTGAACTTGAACTGAATCCAGCTTGCAGATAGCACACTGTGGGACTTCTCAGTCTCCGTGACTATGGGAGCCAATTCCTATATTAAATCTCCTCTTATACCTATGTCTCTACATATCCTACTGGTTCTGTTTCTCCGGAGACCCCTGACTAATACAGAGCCCATTTCTTTTTCCTGGGTAACTAAAAGCCTCTTAATGGACAGCAAGTGTTTTTGGGTAACTCCCAAGTGCCACATGGCACATTCCTGGTTTCTTGAGGGCAGAAGGTGAGGTCTGTGATCAAAGACAGAGGGCCCACATGGTAACAACCTGTAAGTCACAGGCCCTGGGACACAAAGAAGGCAGGCACAGGCCCAGTCATTCAGGCAGGACCCCCTAGTCCAGCGGGACAGAGAGACGAGTGATCCAACCACGTCATCACACCGGGACACACGCTATTAACACGCTCTCCATTAATACAGACACGCCCGCTCAGTGTGCTCCACTGTAGCCTGTGTTCCTGGGACACTGACTATCTGGTGAACAGGGGAAGGTCACACCACAGGGGAGTCCCATTCAGGCACAGGCGACCCTTCCAGCACGTTACTGTTTTGTGCCACTAAGGAATAGCCTCTTGAGGATGTTAGTCCAGCTGAACTCAGCAGGTAGTGGAGGAATCCATGCTCTTCCCCTGCCCCTCCATACCACCTCCTTCCCCTCATCCTATCTGGGCACTTGTGGTGTGAAAGTGCACACTTCTCCCCGATCTTTGTGTGCTCGTCCTTGTCTCTGTAACTCAGCAGCAAAGAGGTGTCTTTACACCCGCTCCCATCAAGCTAACTTCCCAGTTCTTACTGAGAGATTAGTAAGAATGTAACACGTGCGTTTGTTTGTTTTTTTAACTGCGCTGGAACGTGCATTAGGATTGTCACGGTTTTCTGTTGGTGCTCTGGTTACGAAGTTGCCTAGACCTTGAGAGGTTTGCCTCAGCTCCATTTTTTTCTCACAAACTCTTAATATTAGGATTTTGAAGTCTTTTCAGGACTGTATCTACCGTATTATAGCAGAAATATCTGTATTTACTAAGCATCTGCTATGTGCCAAGCACTGAGGACTCCAGTGGATACCGCAGGTGCAGTCCCTGATCCGTGGGAGACAGATATCGATCAATTCCACACCCATCGATATGTAGTAACAGGGATGAAGAATGCTGGAAGGAAAGCCGTAGGCCACCATGGGGTTGTTAGAGGCAGACGGGGGATCCAGAAAGGCCTCAGTCTGGCTGGAGTGAAGAATGATGGGGACAAGTGAGGAGAGGGAAAAAGATGAGGTTAGAGAACCAGGCAGGACCGGGCTGGGTAGGGCCTTGAATGCCAGGTGAAGACATCTGGACTTTATCCTGAGGGTCCCTGGGAACCCAGAAGGGTTTTAGGCAGAGCGGTGACTTGAATTTTAGAACGGCCATGGCCGCTATGTGGGAGGTGGAGCTTCCGAGTGAGAAGTGACAGACGCCATCGGAATTCGGATAGGTGGAAGGTGAGATGGGTGTGAGCGATGCCATGGGAGAGGATTCGGGACTGGTCATGGCAGATGGTCAAAGATGACGCCAGATCACCAATGACATTCATAGGCTGGTCACAGGGGAGAAGGGACATGACCATCCAGGTGAGGGTGAGTGGCCAGCTGTGGACAGGCCGAGCTTGGGCATGGATAGGTGGGGATGGTCCGTTACATGGCCTAGTGCTTAGACGAGGGATGCAGCGATGGAAACTGACCTGGGGCCACCAGTGGTACCCAGCCACGACAGCGGAGAATCAGGCAGAGAGAGAGGGAGATGCAGGAGGAGCCTGCAAGGAGGCCAGGAAAGGGTGGTCTGAGCAGTTGAGGTCAGCAGGAGCATCACGGTCACACAGGCACACTGAGGGAGCAGAGGAGGGGGAGAGGTTCCGGAAGAAGGGGTGGCCCAGCTGGTCTAATACAGCCAAGTGTCAAGTATGATAAAGGCAGCACGTGCCCAAGGGACTTGACAATAAGGAGGCCACCAGGCCCCGAAGTGGAGCAGTTTCGTAGTCAAGGGGGAGGCAGAGGCCAGAGTGAATGGGAGGGGAGGACATACAGCCATCCAGGGTCAGTGACCTCTCCTGCAAGCTTCGCTGGGACCGTGAGACGAAAAGCGGGACAGTAGGCAGGGGCCAAGGGGAACGTGCAATTGTGGAAGGCGGGGCCTCCTGTCATAGTGATGCCCCCATGGGGACCTTAGCTGCAGAACTGATGTGCCACAGCACGGCTGTGACATTCATGAGCCACGTTCTCAGCTTTGGTCTCAAGCAAGCCTTTCAACAGCCCTGGTAGGTAGATGCTGCTCTTCCCACTTTACAGATAAGCAAATGGCGTCCCAGAGAAGTGAAGTCAGTTGCTCCCTGTCTGCAGCTCACCTGGAGCAGGGCCAGGATCCCAACCCGGGTCTCCCTGACCCCAAAGTCTGAGCTCTTTTTACTACTGAGGACAGAAGGGTTCGGCTGGCCCTCAGGGACAGAGTGCCAGAAAGGGAATGGTTTTGTTATCACCACACAGGGAGAGGGCACAGCTTATCCGTTTTGTTTCGACTACTTCTGAATTCTTCTGTATCTCTGTGAAGAGTTGAGAGGGAACTGCTGGACAAAAACAATGATAAACCACCAGGAAACTGCTGAGTAAATTAGAACTAGAGGTGAGCTTGAGGTCCAGAATCAGCATGATGGTTGTCCCCATGTGTCAGGGGGCTGCTAGGACGCAGGGTACACTGGGGTCAAGGCAGGGACAAGGCTAGTGGAGCCCCAAGGGGCAGATCACAGGGGATGAAGACTGGTCCTGCAGGCTCTGGGGAGCCTGGTGGCCAGTAAGAGGGGGACAGCCCAGCAGGTCTCCTCCTGGGTCATAGGCCAGAGGCGGGGGTCAGGGAGGCTGAGGAAGTGGATGGAGCCAGTGTGCTTGGTCACAGGAGGCTGATAACCAAAAAGACCTGTTGAGCTGCAAATCCTCCATCTTCCTGATTTTGACCTTCAGTTCCTATTTCGAAGGGGGCCTGATGCGCTTGCCCACGGCACTAGGGCTGAGCCACATTCTGGAAAGGGGCATTTGCTTATCTGGCGGGATCCTTTGCTTCTGCATCTGTGGGGTAGGGAGGCCGTATTTTACAATTTTTTTCTCATTTTTTGGTTTATCCCACTGGAAAGGAAGCTCGGTGGATGAGGGACTGTCATTTGCTCAGGGCTTGGGAGAGTGCTTGGTACATAGTAGGGGCTCAATAAACGTTTCTAGAATGAATTTAAAAAGTGCATGAGTGAATCTCGATGAACCGAAGCTGAGAAACTCCATGTCCTGCTCACGGAGGCAGGGTTTGGATTCAGATAAGGGGGTCATTTCCCTTCCAGCAATGAGGTCCCCATACACAGACACCCCTTTCCCATCACCAGTCCAGGCTCCACTCCTATTACCAACCCACCTGCCCCCACACAGACATACACCAGGCCACTGCCAATGACCCTACTAGACCCCTGTCCTCAGCACTGTCTGGGGACGGGGCAGCTCTGATACCCCGGTGGCCCGGCTCCCTCCTCCTGGAACTCAGTTTACCTCCCTAATCCCTGATCTCTTTTCAGAACTCAGCAAAAAACGTCACCACCTCTAGGAAGCTCTCCTACCTAAACCAAGGTGATTGCCTCTCTTGGCACCTTGTCATTTGTTCATTGACCTTGCCATGATTGCAATTATACATTCACTGGCACGTGTAGAGGATTTTGGTTGTGTGCTCCATTCACAAAGGCAAGAATCTGCTATGCTTGGGGCTGTTTCCCCGACGTCCAGCGCCAGGCCTGGCACAGAGCAGGCACTCAGCGGATGCTAAAGGGACGAGCCAGGCAGGCCTGGGAGCTCGGGGCCCCAGAGTGGCAGCCTCCCCAAGCTCCAGGTCAACCCAGTGGGTACCACGGCCCTAAGTGGGATCTGTCTCCTCCACCCTCCCTCTTCAAGCATTTGACATGGCGTGGCCAGGCCCCGGCTTCCTTCATGCCTCTCCTCATCCTGCTCCTCACGGCCAGTCCACACGCTGCAAGAACCTCTGTGCCATGCTGGGCCTGCCTCCTGAATCCCTCTCCGCTCCAGGCCCACTGCCCCATCTCAGCTCAGACACCCCCTGTTGCTTTGCCTTTGCTAATGCTGTTCCTTCTGCCAGTGATGCCTCTCCCATCTCCACACACCTACAGACTGGCTGAAGTCAGCTGGTCCTGCTATGCCCCTGGAGACCTGAATAACTTTGACAAGCCACTTCTTCTGGGCTTCTCCAATTGAGGGGCTGTACAAGGAGCAGAAGTAGAATCAGACTCGCATTTCAGAAAGCTACTCTGGCTGCTCCAGTGGGAATGAACCAGCTTGTGAGTGACACAGAGGGAGAAAGACAGAAGCTGGGAGACCAGGTCAGAGGCTTCTGCACAGGTCCAGGCCGTGGCAGGGGGTGTCTGAGCTGAGATGGGGCAGTGGGCCTGGAGGCGGGAGGGATTCAGGAGGCAGGCCCAGCATGGCGCAGAGGTTCTTGGCAGGTGGTGGGACCCCACATGAGAGGGAAACACAAGGAAAGGGAAGGGTTACACACCCCCTTAATGCTTAACACTCTACATTCAGAATTAGCACACGTTGCTAATTAAAACCATCTTTCAAAGAATTTATTATAGGGTATTCCGAGCTAATTATAAAGTCTCTGTAGCTGTTCTTGAGCAGTTGGCTAATGCAGTGTTGAAATCTCTTTGGCCACCCTCGTTTAAATTATTCATCAGGCCCGGCAACAGTTGTGAACTGTAATTTAAACAGTCAGCTCATGAATATTCAATTAACACAACAAATACTGGTGTGTTTTACTGCCTTGCTGCTCAATATTTTGTATCCTCACCCATGTTTACATGTTTTTATGAACCCTCGAGAAAAGCGTTGCCTATTGAAGTCCCTGGTTAAGCCGAGATTGAAATGCCCAGGAGAGGGTTGGAGGCTGCAGGCAAAGCTTCGGATATTCTATCTCTCTCAGAAGAGTTCCAGGTGATTGGGCTGGAAGGGTTCAGGGATGAAAGGCTCAGAGAGGGCAAGGACTGGCTCTGAGGTCACACAGTAGGTCCAAGGCACAGACAGGACTCAGTTCTGGGGAGGTTCCTGCTGCTACTCGGCCACAAATTAATCGACGAAAGGGGCCTGGGAACATCTGGCTCTGAGACAATGTCAGGAACATAGAGGAAAGTATTCTACGCTGCCCAGATGTTTAAGGGCAGATGTTGCCAAAGCAGGTCCAGCTGTTCAGGGCTACGGGCTATTTTAGATTCCAGGCTGGCTCCACCCCTAAAAATCAGAGTTCCCACCCCTCCATGGCCAGGTCAGAAGAATACGTAACCCCTTACCCCTCTGCGAGCCCCTACAAGCCAGAAATAGTTTTGAAGGCTCCAAAATGGCTCCTCACTTTTTCTCACATCCCTCCTCTGAGGCAGGCACCAGGACGAGCCTCCTTTTTACAGAAAAGAAGACTGAAGCTCAGAGGGTTAAGAAGTTTGCCCAGGATAGAGCTCTCCTCTCCTCCCTCTGCTGACACCCGCACCCTCAAAAACTCATTTTCACAACTCCTAACGAATCTCCCAAGCGTTTTATAATAGGGAAAAGTCAGAAACAGCCTAAATGTCTGTCAACAGAACACCGCTCATATTTACAATGAAACATCCACCGTGACGAAGGACTGTTACGCGACCACTAAAAATAAGGGCGTGACCTATAATTATGGACACAGAAATACATCCACATGGAAATCCTGTTGCAGAAAACTGGCAGGTCTAGAACAGACTAGAAAGTACAGGACAAGGCGCCACATTATAATCCCATTTATGTAAATTATATGTGTACAATTCACAAAGATATGACTTGAAAAGATACTTAGCGAATGGTTAGGTTAGTCATGGTTATTTGTGTTTGGTGCAGTTTTAATCATCTTTTATTTCTTCTTTGTATTTACTTGTGTTTAATTTTTTTACAATGAACATATGCTATTTTTAGAAAAACCAATAAAGCTATGTTTTTGGAAGACAAAAGTAAAAGATGTAAGACTACTTCATTGCAAAAATGTATAGGATACAGCTAAAGCCATACTCAGAAAAAAACGTACGGCCATTAACTTTTTATTATTGAACAATAAACAATAAAAGTAAATGAACTAGAGAATCTAAAATGAAAAATTTAAACATCTACAGGAAAAGGGATTATTAAACATAAAAAGAGAAATGAATAAATTAAGGAAAAAGAAAAGTAATAGAATTAAAACATAATTCTGATGATTAGTTTGCCGAATAAAACGAATAAAACCAAGTAAAGCAACCAATAACGCGGATAAAGCTCTGGTAAAGATGAGCAGGAAAAGAGAGAGATACTACAATCTACAACTTTAGGAATATGAATAGGGATCATTACAGGTACAAAGCCTATAAAAATTAAATGATAATACTAAATACAATTCAATGGTAATAACTGTATAGACCTCAGTGTAATGAACTATTTGTTTTATGAAGATGGCATAATCTGTACAATGGTTATGGAGATTATAGTATAATTTGCACTTTGGTACAGAAATATGAGAAAGCTTTGTTGTAAAAAAATCGACAGACCTATTTCACTATAAAAAATAAAATTTCAAGTAAAAGAATAGTACATTAAATCATCTCATATTTTTTAAAAAATGTATGTTTTAACATGTACATATACATGTATACCGTGACCAAGTCTAATTAATATAATACTGATGAATCTATTAATAAAATTCATCATCTCGAATATGCTAAGGAAGAAAAACTATAGGATCATCTCAATGCATACTTAATAGGCATTTGATAAAACTCAACAAAAATTATAAGTAAACTGAAAGATAAAGGATCTTTTTTAAAACTATGCTGAAGAAAACTGACTTCATGCTAAGGGTGAGTTTCATTTCCATTAAACTGAGGGTGAGACAAAGATCACCGGTCATTGATCATCACTATTTAGTGAAAGTTAGACTCAATGCAATGAAACAAAAAGAAATGTGTTACAACCACCGGAAAGCATCTTCTTTACAGATGCAATAGCATTTCTAGAAATCCCCCAAACCTCAAGTTCTAAGAAGTTAGCATATGAGACAGCCAGATAAAAACAAATATAAGAAATATACCAATTTCTTACTTACCCACAAAAAACAATTATGTTAGAAAACATAATTAAAAAAGTTCTAAACATAATAGCAATGCAAAAATATAAGATTCTAAAGAATAAGATTTATAAGAAATATGTTAGATCCATATATATACACATACGTATATACACATACATATATAACACTATAAAGAGAGACTAAGTTATTTAAATAAATGGAGATTCGCATCGTGTTTCTGAATGGAACAACTCAATAGTGTAATGATATGAAAAACAACCCATTTTAATTAGTGGAAATAATAAAGTTCCAACATAAAAAAGCCATGGTTTTATCAAAGTGACTTAAAAACTCACCTGAATAAAGAAATGGGTGAGATTTGTCAGCAAATAGTGAGAAGAAGAGCAAGGACTTTGGAAAAATTGTATCGCTAGATATTAAAACATACTATGGAGCCAGAGGGATTTAGAAAGTGCGGTGAGCACATGAGAAAAGACAGATCAGATGATGGAATAGAAAAGAAAACCCAGAAACTTGTGAGCCTATTTTTCTAGCTTATAATAATAGTAACAACTCAAGTCAGTGCGGAAAAGGATGGATTTTTTAAATAAATCATATAGGTAACCATCTAGCATTTGAAAAAAGTAATATTAGAACCAATGTGGTATTTTGTTGGAGAAGGGCTTTTCTAAGTTTCCCATTGAAGGCAGAACCAGAAAAGAGAACATGATTAG
>NW_011888928.1:2886973-2901877 GCF_000151845.1 Pteropus vampyrus
AGCAAATAGTGAGAAGAAGAGCAAGGACTTTGGAAAAATTGTATCGCTAGATATTAAAACATACTATGGAGCCAGAGGGATTTAGAAAGTGCGGTGAGCACATGAGAAAAGACAGATCAGATGATGGAATAGAAAAGAAAACCCAGAAACTTGTGAGCCTATTTTTCTAGCTTATAATAATAGTAACAACTCAAGTCAGTGGGGAAAAGGATGGATTTTTTAAATAAATCATATAGGTAACCATCTAGCATTTGAAAAAAGTAATATTAGAACCAATGTGGTATTTTGTTGGAGAAGGGCTTTTCTAAGTTTCCCATTGAAGGCAGAACCAGAAAAGAGAACATGATTAGCTTTGGGTACACAGAAAACGTAAAAAAAAAAAAAAGGATTAACATAAGAAAAAATGACATGAGAAGGAAACAATAATCCGAGAATAAATATTTGCAACGAACATGAGAAAAAGGGTACTATTAATGTATAAAGAGCTATACTAAATAAATAAAAATTCACAAATGCCCCAGTGGAAGACTGGACACTGTGAAAGAAAAGACAAATCACGAGAGAATAAATTAAAATGTCCAGCTACTGTGCCAGATGTGGTGTCATTGCTAGAGCAGATTAATAAGGCCTTGGATACATGGTATGTGACCACCGATTCAGCAAACATGTTTCTTTCTACTCCAATTAGAAAAGAGAATCAGAAATGTCCAGATGTACGTGGGGTAGACGATAATATTCATTTACAATTTTGCCTCAAGGGTGTGCCACCTCTCCTGCCCTCTGCTGTAATATAGTTTGAAGCTATCTGGGCACCCCACTGATCTATTACATTGATGACATCCTGCCGATCAGACAGGATAAGCCAGAGGTGGCGCACATGCCCAAGTCCAGCATATACTCTAGAGGACAGGGCACAGACCACAGAGCACTTTTCTAGGGGGACAGTTAAAGTGAAAGGTGAACGTCTGCATCTTGCTTTCTCTACCGCAAAAAAGGGAAGCATAGGGCCTATCAGGCCTCATCGCATTCTGGGAATTACACGTTTCACCCCTAGGAATGTGCTCAGCCCATATATGGGTGATGGGGAATGGCGCCCGCTTTAAGTGGGGCCCAGAACAGGAAAGGGTTCTATAAGAGTCCAGGCTTCAATGCAAGGGCCCCTGACCCTTAGGCCATCTCATCCAGCAGGGCCCATGGTGTTGGACATGTCCGCGGCAGGAACACGCAGTTTGGCATTTCAAATTGCTTTGCAGGCTCCCAGAATTCTGAGTGGAGCCACACCACTTACAGCATGTAATTATACTCCTTTCAAGAAACAGCTCCTGGAGTGTTACTGCACTGTAGCAGAGACGAAATGCTCAACGAAGGGCCACCAAATGGCCATGCAGCTAGAACTGCCCATTAAGAGCTGGGTTCTCTTGAACTAACCAAGTCATAGCATCAGACGGGCCCAGATGGAAACGGCATATCTAGGACCAAACCCGAGCAGGACCAGAAGGCATGAGTACGCTGAACAGGGAGAGAGCCCAGACTCTCATGTCACATACCACAGTCACAGCAATGCACCTCCCTCAGCTCAAACCTGTGGCTGTGTTGGGGAGGGGGACCTCTTGTACAACCAGCTGAAACAAAAAGAAAAGGCCCAAGTATGATTTACAGATAGGTCAATTCTCTACATGGGTACAAGTCAAAAGTGGGCGGTCACTCTATTTGAGAGACATTCATGGCGGAAAATCTTCCCAGGGGTGGAGCTGTGAGCACTGCACCCAGCCATCCATCCGGTGTGGAAGGAAAGGTGGCTTGAGGTGAGACTATACCGTCAATTCTCATTATTCATGGTAGTTCTAGAAAGTACTATCATGTCACCGTGAACACTGAATTAGCATGAACATTGCTCCTACAGAAAATACAGGGTTAGTTTCCTGTGAGCCTCTAGGCACAATATTTTCATCAACTGATCAATGTGTAGCTTTGTTTTATGTGTGTTTCTGTTTAAAAACACCTTATTTGATATACATTGTTGACTCATTAACATTGAATTCGAGGCAATATAACTCACGCCTGAATATAGAACTCTTTTCTCTGTAAGGCACATCACAGCCTTCCTGACTTAGGAACACTGGACGGCCCTTCAGCGCTATGCTTGGGGCCATTTGAAACAGTGAAATCAGCCGCAAAGAACATGAAAATGCAAAAATGTGGCACTTACTAGTGTGAATTGAATCAAGAAGGCAGAGTGTCACCTTGCTTGACCTCAGCTGTGAACCTGTGCGTTGGCTGACATGAATTTTTTGCCATGTACATGTCCACAAATGACCAAAAAAGCACAATAAATACTGATTTGGGGGTTATAAATAAATTTTAGCTAGTAGCTAAATTGGCAAATACAGAAATCTGCCAATAATAAGAACGGATTGTATATAAATTCACAGCAGGGCCCAACGGCCTGGCTGTCTTGTCAGGGGACCTGGTAGGAAAAAGACTGTGGGCTTGGGGACAAACTTCTCTGGAGGGTAGAAGCACATGGATTGAGACATGGGAGTGGACATAAAACGCGATTTCTGAGTCACACTTGGTCAACCAAGAGGCATTCACCACGGAAGAGGCACTGAACAATCAAGTGGACAACATGGTTCAGCCCGGTGTCAGTAGCCAGCCTTCATCATCATCACTGGCCACTCCAGATCTCATACTGGGCACACACGTGGAGTGGCCACGGCGGTGAAGATGGAATGACAGGAACTCCCAGTTATCAAGGCCAATCTAGTTTTTGCTGCCCCTGAATGTCCCATCTGTCAGCAACAGAGACCAATGCCGAGCTGCCAGCGTGGCACACTTTCCTAAGGGAACCAGCCGGACCATAGATGCAAAGGTGACTATACCAGGCCCCTTCCACTGTAGAAGGGCCAGCAGTTCACCCTCTCAGGGACAGATACTCTGGGCGTGGTTCGCCTCTCCTATCGGCAGAGCCTCAGTCAGCATCACTCTCTGACGATGAATAGAAAGCCTGGACCACAGGCATGGAATCCCACATGGCATGGTATCCAAGGGGGCCACTTCACAGTGACAGAGGTATGGGGATAGGCCCATCACCATGGGATCTCTTGGTCATATCACACAGTACACCAGTAGCTGGACTCACAGAATGGCGGAGTGGCCTTCTAAAGGCACAGGTGACACACTAGTTCAGAGATATCCCTCTGAAAGGGTGAATGCCATCGTTCAGAAAATGTGAAGAATACAGGGGCCCAGGAGCCAATGGGCAGAAGCAGGAGCGCACTTGCTCATCCTCACTCCTGATGACCCACTGGGGGCTCTCATGCTTCCTGACTCTGCAATTCTGGGCTCTGCTGGGTTGGTGGACCTGGTCCCCGAGGGACCCAACAGGAATGGCCGTTGTCAGGGCCCTTTGGACTTATGTCTGGGGATCAGCAGGACAGAGGAGGACTCACCATCATGGCAGGGGGAAGTGCTCCCCAAGACCGGGAAGAGGGAGGGCTGCCGTGATTCAGCGGGAGCAAAGATGAATGTGTGCAACCCAGGTGATCCACTCAGGCACTTCCTGCCACTTCCTCCCCACTGCAACGGGGAATGGACAGGTGCAGTAACACCGACCTGAGAAGTGTGTGAGTGCCACAGACTCGGGCCTCTTGGGGGCAGATAAGACACATACGCCACCTTGGCAGCAAGGTGATAGCTGAGGTTAGGGTTGGGGAATTCAGCTGAGGAGGTGTGGGGGGAGAGGATCAACACCAGGTGTGGTCCCAAGGCCCGAGGCAGCAATGGGGGCTGTAATTTGCTCCATCAAGTTTCCCCCGGGAACACGGGCCTGGGGCACCATGGAGATGCTGCTTCCTTACCTGCATGGAGAAGTGGAGCTGTGGCCACGAGGGGTGGACTGTGATGGCCACGGAGACAACATGCTCGGCGCTCCTGCTTTGGGAGCCCCAGCGGTCACTCTTCTGGCTCCATGAACATGCTCTCGCCGAAGCCACACTTCCCATGGGCCACCCCAGGGGTTCTGCGCACTGACTGAGCATACCAGGGGTACTGAGGCAGGGCCATCTGGTAAGACATGCAGCTCCTGCAATGGGTGACTTTGGCTCGAGGACTCCCTGTGGCCTGGCCAAACCTTTCTTGGATCTGTGCTGTAGTCCGAGACTGTTCCTCCCCAATCCTCCCTCCCTCCCTGCGTTTTGGTCTGAAATTTCCTCCACTTCCTCCCTTCTCTCTCTCCCTCCTTGACAAATCTCTTACATGTCTAGAGCTGCTTCTTGGTGGACTTGAACTAATGCGACCAAATCTCTCTTTGGGGGAAAACTAAACTGGTTTGACTAGTATTGAGAAATACACTGATGCTCTGCTCGGGGTGGAGGGTGGAACATAAGGATGTTCAATTAAAGCCAAAAAGGCCCTAAACTAACCTCTAAGAAAGGCAGGTCCCATCGACGGAGGTGCCTTTGTTTACTTGAGCTCAGAGGTACGTCTTAGGTGCGGAGTGAGATGTTAAGACGGAGGAAATTATAGCATAAGACAGAACTGAAGGCAGCCTGACACTGAACAGGTGTGTGTAGGGGGGTGGGGGGCAGGGATAACAGAGAGGTTATCACAAAGTCAGTGTGGCCGAAAGGGGACTTGGAGCACACGTCTGTGGTGGGTACCCCTAAAACTCCCAGGGAACCGACCTTGTCCACCAATACTTTGGCAGGTGGATTTCTTAAGGAAACTAGAAAGGATATAGAGTTTTCCATGTCGGTTGTCAGGGAAGAAAAACAAAGGCGGCTCATACATCAAGTGCTTAGACACAAATAATAGCACTGCTATGGCTACCGTGCTGAGCATTTTATAAGCATTACAGCATTTAATTTTCAAAACAACCCCATAAGGAATAGTAACATATTCATTTTACATAACGAGAAAACTAAAGTTCAGAGGAGGCAGGTAACTTGTCCAACACGATAAGTAGCTGGAGGAATTCAGATTTAAATTTGGGTCTCTTGAAGTCCAAGGTCAGGGACATTAATTAAAGTACCGACCCCCTTTCGGCAGGGCAGTGGGCACAGAGGCACAGTGTGAGTGTCCACGTTAAGGGGCCACAGCAGAGGTCGAGCCCAAAAGAGTACTGTCTCCAGTGTCCAGTGGCCAGCCTCTGGTCACTCACACTGTGGACACCTGCTTGGGTAGCAGCCCTTTGCCATGTGCTGGGGCAGAGTGAACCTGGTCCTTACCACAGTTGTGAATCATTTTGCAGGGGTTTATGAGAACATACAATTTTAATTTAGTGTGATCAAGGTCCCGATGGTGGGGACGTGTAGAAGGGCGTGGCCAATTTGGGGGCTGGAGTTAATCTGCTTCTTCCAGCAAGCAAGAATATATCAAGTTCTCCGGGCAGACAAAGGGAGTAGGGAGGAGGGGTCTCCAGTGAAAAGGCATGGGGGCCCAAGGTCTGGGTTCCCAAGGGAAAAGAGGAGTCCGGGGGGATGGCAAATGACCATCTCAGCTGACCCTTCGGGCCCAGACTCTCCGGCGGGTACCCACACTTCACTGGCACGCAGAGATCCCGGTGATCTCCCCTGTTCTGGGCTTTCTTTCTCTCCCTCTATTTCATTCCATTTCTAATCCTGCCTAGGCCCTTGATGCTGTCCAATTACCCATGAAACCTCACACGGATGAGACAATCTACAGACCAGGGAGATCAGGCCTGGCACCCTTCACATTACAGCCTGGGATGGTCCTCATGGCAGGCTGTCTACTTCAAAGCCTGAGCCAGTGGAAGGCTTAGGAATCACAGGCAGAGGTGTGGACCCTCCTGTTTGTCTGGGGGAAAATGTTAGCAGCTGTCACAGATATGATGAAACCCTCGAGGCAAAAGGAAACACAAGCAACAGCTCCGTGCCCCTAAAAATATTGTGGAATCTGGAACTCAGCGGAGGATGGTGGCTAAGCACAGGGTGAGAACCTAGGGTGGGGCGTGAGACTCACAAGTTCCCAAGTGACACTGAGCCTGTTGGCCTTAGCACCTCATTCTAGATGCAGACACTGCTGGACTACCCGCCTCCGCAGATCCATTCTCAAGAGTGTTAGCTGCCAAAGGCTCACAGCTGCCTTTCTCCAAGAATGGCCCAAGGTTAAACGGGAGCCAAGTTATGCACAAGCCACACCCCCATTCCAGCCTGTCACCAATGATTGACACACACCGGGATACAAATGCCAGCAACTCTGTGGTCTAATTCATGCTTGAGAGCTCCCCGTGGGACCAGGCTGACAGACCTTCCACTAGTGCGGATCTGAACACCATCTGCAATATCACATTTACGCCTTGCAACAGCCCCATGAGGAAACTGTGGCACAGAGAGTTTAAGTGGCTTGGCTGAGGTCACACGGCTGGTTACAGGTGCAGCTGTCTGGCTCCAGAGCACTTCTTTGCAACCCACTGGGCTCTCCAGACTTGTGGTTCTGATCTGCCACCCCAGTGAAGGCCACCCTCTGCAGGGCCCATCCATAAAATGCACTGCTCCCTATGGTAATCTGGGCTTTGTACAATCAACATATGAAAGAGGTGAGGCTGGGGCGGGGGAGGGGGACGTGACTTGCCCTACACAGTGGTGGCAGAGACAGGACCTGAACCCAGGTTTCCTGACTTGGGTCTCCCCATCCGTTTCTGGGGTGACAGGAAGAATTAGCAATAGCTTATTCAGAAGACAGTCCTCAGGGTTCAAGCATCCCAGACCCACAGCTCCATCCAACAGACACAGCCCAGTGACGCTCTCACTACTCATCCCAAATTCCTTTCCTTTTTCCTTGCTACCAAGGGCTTGGAGAAATAGCGATTGAGGCTAACGTTCTTGCCTCTCCCACCTAACTGTGTCTTAGTGAGAGCTCTGTCTACCCACGCTGGACAGAGGGACAGGGGCGAGAGTCCCACAGGGGCAGCGGGCTGGAATGAGGGATGCTCTCTACCACGTTAAGGGCATAAAATGCTTAAGGTCAAGACAGTGAGGTGCTCGTGCTGCCTCCACAACTTCCTGGCTGTGTGTCTCTGGACAGGCCACCTGCTGTCTGAATCTCAGGTACACAACCATAACTGAGGATAATTCCATCTCCCTCCGAAGTTGATGAGAGGGCTAGATGAGATAAGGTGGTCAGCATTGTAAGAAAGAATAGGCTACAGGGTCCCCACTGGCTTTCTCACCAATAGTGATGTAATGGTACCCTACAGTTTGTGAAGTATTTACACAGGCAGCACTTTTCATTCATTCATTCATTCATTCATTCATTCAGTCAGTCAACAAACTCTTATCAGGCACCTGATAAACCCCCACACAAAGCTAAGCACTGGGAGTATTTCATCAGCACATTTGCTTCAGCTCCATCTTACGTGAGGCTTCAGAAAGAGACACTAACACCCAAGATCAACCCGCCAGGGCAGAGAAGGAACCCCAGGACTCCAGACTCCCTGTTATGTGTCATGGCTTGGACACCAGGCTGCCACCATCATGGCCAGGGCCATAGCCCGACCCCACTGGTGTGCTGGAGTCTCCCACGGGGCAGTCCTCTCCTAGAAGTGCTCCTGGCCCAACAGTGCACCGACACTCTCTTCTGGAGTTTTACTATTTCGATGAGTTTTATTTGTCTTGCTGCCTCCTTTTATGAAGACTCCCAGCTGTACATGGGGAAAGCTGCAAAATGGGAGAAAGAGCGCCTGAGACTGACTTTTTATTTTCCAGCCAGAGCAGAGGGAAAATGATTCCAATAGATCTCAAGTTTTATGTGCGCCAGACACTCCGCGGAGCCAGAGATGGTTTCTCAGCAATGCCGACGGTACATTAAAAGCTCATTTTCCCAAACATGGTACTGAATATTCAGTTGGGGGAAAGAGCCATTATATCAGGTAATATCGAAGCTGCAGCTGATGGATGTTGCCGTGACTTTTCCTGAATGCTCCTTCATGACTCGGGAGCAGGTCTCGGAGGGAGAGGTACTTTGCCAAGCTTGGCATCTTGCCTGGAATGGAAGTTAAATGCCTGGCCTTTGCACTCTTCACTGCCAGAGTGTCATGGCTCCCCTTAGGAGCCTGGCAGGGGGGTTGAGAGGATGGGCACCAGAGGGCGCCTAAGCGATGCTAAAACATCACAGCTCTTCTGCGAATTCCAGAAGAAGGGTGGCGATTGAGTCTGAACAGGGAAGTTCAGGCAAGTGTGAAATCTCCTCCTCTCAAGCTTCTAAGGCACAGCCCTGAAGCCACCACCTCCAGGAAGTCTTCCTTGCTACTACTCTCCTCTGAGCACCTCTGTACCCATCTGTTCCTTGTTCTAAATGAGCACCTCACACTTCATGCTGTGGTTACTTATGAATGTGAATGGCTTGGCTTGGGATCAGATAGAAAAACTGGATCGCAGTCTTGGATCACTCACTCTTTTACTCATCCATTTATTCATTTGCTCATTCATTTGAAGACTGTACAGGTTAGATATTGAGTACACAGGCTGAGAAATCAGCCTGTCGGGGTTCGAATCTTGGCGCCACCATGATAGTCATGTAGCCAAGTGGTTAACATCCCCGTACCTCTGTTTTCTCATCTGTGAAATGTCAACAATGATAGTACCTGCTTCTTGGGGTGAAGGATTAAATGAGGTACAAATATAAAAGGCTTACGTGCATGCTGAGCACATAATAAGTGCTAAATAAATGTTAGCAGATTACAGGTGCAGATAATGCATCCATTCATTTAGGAAAAGTTCACCGAGAAGACATGGGGTCATACAAGGTATAGTCCGTTACCCTCCAGAAGTCAAGATAAGGAAACCGTGACCGCGGCGAGTATAACGGTTCTGTTCTTGGAGATGCTCTGCATCAGGGAGCTGACAGCTCTTGCCTGGTGCGGGTTGTGCAGATGAAACGAGAGAGCCTCAGGGAGACCCAAATGGACACCAAGCTGAAATCATGGCTGCTGTTGCCTGTCCCCCTCCCCAAGGCTGTGAGCACCCCAGGGCATCTCCGAATCCTTCATGGCTTAGGCACCACTCTGCCACCGGGAGCACAGCCTGGAAGGTGCAGACAGCACTGGGCTTGAAGTCCGAGGCCCAGATTCAAATTCCAGCTCTAGCCTTTTTCTTGCTTTGTGACCTTGGACAAGACCTCTCTCTTCCTCCATTCATTCAGTCAATAAATAGACATTCAGGTTATTTGCTGGCCAGGCCCCTCTGCTAGATGCTGGTGCCGGAGAAAGGCATAAAGCACAGACCCAGGTTTCAGGTTGTCCCAGGGTGGGGGAACACAGACAGGCATCTAAATGAACGACCACCTATTGTCATGAATTCAGACTGATCCCACCTTTATTTAAATTTTTGATTTACTGTTCATCATTTTTGTGGTCATTTTGATTTTAAATAACTTTACATGAAAATATTATTTATCTCGATGACTGAGTTTTTTGTCATTCCCTTAATTTCTGTGGTTGAGGCTAGTGCCTCACTTCCCTACTTCCAGCCCAGAGGATCCAGACAGCCTCAGAGAGAAGAGGACAGCCCCAGAGTTAAGTCCTAACGCACGAATAGAAGTTCAGCGGGTTGACAAGGGGGCGCAGCCTTCCAAGCAGAGGAGAGCAGCGAGGCAGTGGTTCTCAAATGGGGCTGATTTTGTCTTCCGGGGGACATCTGGCAATGACTGGAGACATTTTTAATTTTGATTTTGACTTGGGGAGTGCTATTAGAGGCCATGAAAGCAGGTACAGGCCAGGGATGCTGTTAGACACCCTACAATGCACGGGGCAGCTCTCCCCCGCCCCCCACAACAGAGAATTATCCCACCCACAAAGTCAGCAGTGCAAAGCTGAGAAACCCAATACTAAAGCACAAAGATGTGAAACCTCATGGCATCAGGCTACTCTGAGGTGATTCTCTGGCCTCTCTATGCCTCAGTTTCTGCATCTGAAAAATGGGGATAATAATAGCACCTACTTCAGAGGGTGGTTGAAAAGAGGCAATGGCGCCACATCTGTACACGGAAGGTGCTCAATAAATGCTCCCTCTTTACCCACTTCGAACACACTGCAAACTTTAGAGCAAACAGTTCTTAAAAGAGATAGCATCCCCAAGTTGCAAAGAAAACAGGGACACAGAAAAGGACACATTTTGTTCTTTCTTGACCTTTTTCTTAGTGAAAACCTTGAGTCTTATCTCTCAACAAACATGAGCCTGTTCACATTGAACTAGCCTCATGTGTTGGCTTATCACTGGCCTGAGTTTTAACAGGGAGTGAATTTTTATGACCGAGTTATAAACCTTTGCAAAAACCGTTTTTAAACTGAAAAATGCTGACGGGTTCTTCACTACTATAGCTGCTAAATTAAGCATGAGGGACGGGGTAAGGTGGGTTCGTGCGAAGGAAAACAGAAGTGCCCTAAAAGAGTTAGTGGAGGTAAAATAATGTTCATTAAAAATAGAAAAACAAACACACACAAAAAAATCTTTTGTGTTCAACTTCAAACTCGTACATCATAATGTTCCAGTAAAAGGCCATTTCCCCCTGAGATAATAAAAGAATTGAATTTTTCCTTATCGGTCATCTATTTTTCTAGCTGAAGCTATTACTCCCGCTCTGGGGTTGCTAGGCAACAAGAAATATTAATAGCAGCTTTTATTAGCTTAGCTTTTGCAGCCGAGTACCAGAATGAGAAAATGGGAAACATAAATGTGTTACATAAATCTTTCAACCTTTCAGAGCTGGTGTTAGTCTCTGTTTTCATAATGATTTATTGAAGTGATGGTTCATTTATGAGAAAAAGGAGTGCAGGATAAGAAAACGAAGCAGTCCCCTGCAGGAGTGTTTGAAAATAAATAATTATACCAGGGGAGCAAAAGCTGTTTAAAGCCATTTTTCTGAGTTTTATAAAATGTAAAAGATATATTTCTTTTGCTTACTGCTTTTGAAAAACAGGGGGAGGGCGTTTCATCCAGACTCTTCTGAATATTAAGAAACTTCTGGGCCTCTGGTTACCCCCATCTGGGATCCTCAGAGGCCCATTTGGGAGATTAGCACCCCACTCCCACTCCCAGCATGGCACCCAGGAAAAGCCCAGGCTGAAAGTACTCTGTAGACCCCCTACTCTTACCAGGAGGGTAGGAGCCCGTTCATGCAGCCAAGAAGAGTTGGGTTTGGGACCCTCTCTTTCTTGGCAAATGGCAGAACTGTCACTTTGATATTACTCTCAAACCCTAGGACCTGACCGAGGTCCTGGGATAATTCATATGCCCTCTCCCTACCTACCCACTCCCAGAGGGGGACCTCTCCCTACTCCCAGCCATCTCGGTGTCTGATCCACCTCTGACACCCATCTCTTGGACCAGCCCGTTGGTGAGCCAGCCTGACCACACTGCCCCAGAAAAGCCAACTCCCAGCAGGTCAGTCTGAACAAACATAGATATGAGGCTGAAGCCACCCAAAACCCATCAGTACAATGAATAAATTAATAGAGTAGCTTACATTTATTGAATGCCTACTGTGTGCTAGGCACTAGGCTGACTACTTTTCCTACATCTGATCGTTGAATCTTCATAAGTTCCTATGAGACAAATAATATCAGCTCCCTTTTACAGATGAAGATACTGAGGCTTGGGGGCCATGAACCCCTTGCTCTAAGTCACAGGGCAGAAGGTAACGAATGCCGGAGCTGGTTTTGAATTTAGATCAGCGTAACCCCAGAGTTGATATTCCTAACTATGTATTGCTATATGTCAAAAACCAAAAACACACAAACCCCAAACTATCCCAACAGATTACAAAATGGCCACCGATTTCTGCCCTCCCTGCCACACCCGTCTGCAATGTGCCTCTGCCACTTCTCCCTTCATCTGGGTTTGGCCATGTGACTTGGCTGATGGGACAGTAGCAAATGTGATGCAAGTAGAGGTTTGAAAAGTGCTTGCACATTGGGGCCTACTCTTTATGGATGCTCTTGGAAACCCTACGACCACAGCCAGGTGAATAGGCCCATACGATGACAGACCTGTGGCTGAGTCACCCCCATTGGCCCCAGCCGACATTGGGCCAACTGCCGAAACGTGAACGAGGCCATCCTAGACTATGGAGCCCCAGACAAGCTGCGAGATGACCCCAGATATGAGCCAAGCCAGTCCAGGTCAAAAGAACTACCTTGCTGACCCACAGAATCATGAGAAATAGTAATAGTTCATCGTTTTCGTTAAGCCACTAAGTGTTGGGGTAGTTTGTTACATGGTAAAAACTAACCGACTTAATCAGAAAAACAACAAAAACATTTATACATTAAGAGCTATAAAATGAATAGGTTGGACTGAGTGGGGGCGGGGACGGGTCCCTACTGCCGCCCCCCCCCCTCAAGGCTTGGATGTCTTTGGTATCTTTACCTCAGGCTTAGGAGGGGATCCCCTGAATCTCAATATTTGAGAATCAAACAGTGATAGACCAAGTCTCCTTGGGGTGGGGGGAAGAGGGATGAGGCAGGGGAAGGAAGAAGAGAAGAGATCAGAGGAGAAAAGCAGAGAACAGGGCGAGAAGGGGATGTGTGTTGACCGCAAGGAGTCAATGCACAGGCCCCGCCCCTGAGCCCTGAGCTCCGCCCTGAGGCTCCCAACCCTAACCCAGGGCTACAGGCAGTCTCATGGGAACCAGCTCTAAAACAAGGGGTGAAGTGGCGGCTAAGGCACTGCTCAGCCCCCTCCCCAACAGCCTCCCCCAAGATACTAGCCTGGAAAGGCCCCTCTCATGGCATGGGGGGGTGGTCCCTGAACCATAGACCCCTAGCTCTCTCTATGTTGGGGGAAGGACCATTCCTGGTGAGATGCTTTGAGACAGACACTTAGAGCACAAAAGATCTAAAACTACCAGTCTAGCACTCAGGATTTTGAACCAGGGTAATAAGATCTGAGCCCCCAGGCCAGTGGCCTGTGCGACAGCAGCAGTGGAGGGTCTAACCTCAAACCCATACGCTCATCCAGCGTGTCATAGCTGACAAAGCCATTATTTCCATTTTCCTATTTGTGCGTTCGCCAGAGCTGGAATCCTAATCTCCATTCCGTAGATGGGAAAACTGAGGCTAGGAGAGAAGGGACTTGTGCAGGGTCCCAGAGAAAGCAAACAAGAGTCAAAGCTGAAGGAGAATGTTTGAATGACTGCTGTGTATGAGCCCTGTGCTAAGGCCAGAGACTGGACCACACAGCCCCAGTCACCCACAGGGCTTGGCCTAGGAAAACCCCATATTCTCTGAATCACCAAAACCCATGGTTGCTGTGGGGAAAGCTTTGCCAGAACTTATTTCCCATCAGGCCCTGTCTGTCCTCACCTGTACGAGGCTCTCCCAGGAGTTTCTCTGGTTTTGCCAAAGGTGCAGGTTCTCTGGGAACTGGTGTGAGAGCATCGAGCTTTGCCCCTTCCCAGGATAACTGCTCTGTGGTAAACCAGGACCGTAAGCTCGAACATTTCCCAAGGATGACTCCAAAATAAATTATTTCAGACTTACCAGAGGCTGCTTAATAAATTCCACTCTTCTAGTTTCTTTGGGTATTTTAGAAGCTGATTTATACATACAATATCTCTCTCAAAATGAGACAATCAACACAGGATAAAATTATTGAGTTATGAAAATAGGGGTCAGATGGAGGTGCAGTGCTTTAAATTAAACCAGCAAAATATATCTTTCATACTAAATTGACTCTTTTTGTCTTGGAAATGAATGTTTAATCAGTTAAGACGCTGAAGTCGAGGGAGAAGCCTTAAGCATATTTAATTTCATAAAAGGGGCCCAATCCCACTACTGCACAGGATTCCTGACAGCAGCCATACCTTTAAAGCAGAAGGGCCAACTCCAGGACATGTCAGGAGGCCCCACAGGCCGGGGCAGGAGACCAGAAGGAATTGGTGGCCTCTGGGATCAGAGCCATGCGGGCTTGGCATTAATGAGATGACTGTCAGATGCCTTGGCCTCACCCACCGCTCCAGGGACGATATCCTTATGCATCTGGGTCTGTCCACACAGCATCCGTTGTATCCTGGCCATCGGGTCAGCTCTGTACTACCTGTGGCCCTGCAGCACAGCTGCTCCAGCCCTTGAGCACCTGATAAAACCGAGCAGTGCATGGTAGGGGACATAGCCGGGCTCGAATTCTGGTTTTGATGCTTAATAGCTATGTGACATTCCTTCATTCATAATGTACTTATAGAACCTATTATGTACCAGGCCCTCACTTCCTAAAGGCACCTCTTCTGGGTGCATGCAGCAGCCGACACTGATTTTATCAGAGCATTTACTACATTTTCAGAAACGAAGTCTTCGTTTCTGAAAATCCTGTCTCTCCATCTGCACTGGGAGTTCTTCAAGGGCATTAGTGAAGCCAGGACTCAGAACAACACCTGGTACCCAGCAGGTACTTAATAAAGGCTGCTGTACAGCTGATCACTGTGCTAGTTTGAAACATGGCCCCCTAAAGATATCCCTGGAGCCCATAAATGTTACTGTATTTGAGGGAGGAGAAGTTTTTGCAGGTGTCATTTAAGTTAAGGCTCTTGAGATGGGGAGATTATCCTGAATTATCCCCAAATAATTATCCCCAAATGCCCTAAATACCATCATAAGCATCCTTATAAGAAAGGCAGAGGGAGCTTTCACTGACCGATGAGAAGGCAACATGAAGACAGGCAGAGATTAGAATGATGCAGCCACAAGCCAAGGACGGCTGGCAACCCCCAGAAGCTAGAAGCAGCAAGGACCGATTCTCCCCAGAGCTTCCGGAAGAAGCTCACTGCTCCTGACGCCTTGAGCTGGGTGGGCCCAGTGATACTGATTTCAACTTCTAGCCTCCAGAGCTGTGAGGGAGTCAATTTCTGGTTGTTTTAAGCCACTAAGTTTGTGGCAATTTTTTAGAGCAA
>NW_011888928.1:2901927-2904106 GCF_000151845.1 Pteropus vampyrus
TAAGCTCGAACATTTCCCAAGGATGACTCCAAAATAAATTATTTCAGACTTACCAGAGGCTGCTTAATAAATTCCACTCTTCTAGTTTCTTTGGGTATTTTAGAAGCTGATTTATACATACAATATCTCTCTCAAAATGAGACAATCAACACAGGATAAAATTATTGAGTTATGAAAATAGGGGTCAGATGGAGGTGCAGTGCTTTAAATTAAACCAGCAAAATATATCTTTCATACTAAATTGACTCTTTTTGTCTTGGAAATGAATGTTTAATCAGTTAAGACGCCGAAGTCGAGGGAGAAGCCTTAAGCATATTTAATTTCATAAAAGGGGCCCAATCCCACTACTGCACAGGATTCCTGACAGCAGCCATACCTTTAAAGCAGAAGGGCCAACTCCAGGACATGTCAGGAGGCCCCACAGGCCGGGGCAGGAGACCAGAAGGAATTGGTGGCCTCTGGGATCAGAGCCATGCGGGCTTGGCATTAATGAGATGACTGTCAGATGCCTTGGCCTCACCCACCGCTCCAGGGACGATATCCTTATGCATCTGGGTCTGTCCACACAGCATCCGTTGTATCCTGGCCATCGGGTCAGCTCTGTACTACCTGTGGCCCTGCAGCACAGCTGCTCCAGCCCTTGAGCACCTGATAAAACCGAGCAGTGCATGGTAGGGGACATAGCCGGGCTCGAATTCTGGTTTTGATGCTTAATAGCTATGTGACATTCCTTCATTCATAATGTACTTATAGAACCTATTATGTACCAGGCCCTCACTTCCTAAAGGCACCTCTTCTGGGTGCATGCAGCAGCCGACACTGATTTTATCAGAGCATTTACTACATTTTCAGAAACGAAGTCTTCGTTTCTGAAAATCCTGTCTCTCCATCTGCACTGGGAGTTCTTCAAGGGCATTAGTGAAGCCAGGACTCAGAACAACACCTGGTACCCAGCAGGTACTTAATAAAGGCTGCTGTACAGCTGATCACTGTGCTAGTTTGAAACATGGCCCCCTAAAGATATCCCTGGAGCCCATAAATGTTACTGTATTTGAGGGAGGAGAAGTTTTTGCAGGTGTCATTTAAGTTAAGGCTCTTGAGATGGGGAGATTATCCTGAATTATCCCCAAATAATTATCCCCAAATGCCCTAAATACCATCATAAGCATCCTTATAAGAAAGGCAGAGGGAGCTTTCACTGACCGATGAGAAGGCAACATGAAGACAGGCAGAGATTAGAATGATGCAGCCACAAGCCAAGGACGGCTGGCAACCCCCAGAAGCTAGAAGCAGCAAGGACCGATTCTCCCCAGAGCTTCCGGAAGAAGCTCACTGCTCCTGACGCCTTGAGCTGGGTGGGCCCAGTGATACTGATTTCAACTTCTAGCCTCCAGAGCTGTGAGGGAGTCAATTTCTGGTTGTTTTAAGCCACTAAGTTTGTGGCAATTTTTTAGAGCAACCACAGGAAACTAATACAGTCGCCTATCTGCTCTGAGCCTCTATTTGTCATTACAGTAATACCTGCCACACTCGGTTTTGGAGAGCTTATGTGAGAAATCATTTGTAAAGCCCTCTGCATGGTGCTTGATACCTAACAGGTGATGACACAAATTCCAACAACACTCACATAGCGTGCACATCCAAAAACGCACATATAACGCACCTGCACCCTGTAGCTCAGACAAATTTTTAAAAGTTGTCCTTAAAGGCGCTTTGTCTCTCTTTGCCAAATAGTCCCAATGAATGACCACGTTCTTATCTGGTTTCCCAGTGGGTCCAGTAGCCTTTCTTTGGGTAAAATGGTTTGGCTTACTTTTCATTACATAACGAGGGAATATAAAACTCAGCGGACTCTTGAAAACTCTGTCTAATGGAAGAATTAAAGCTATCTGAATTTGTGAAGCATCTTTAACATGAGCTCGTTTTAAAGGAATCTGGAAAATGACTGCAAAGTGCCTATTTGGATCGAGCCCAAGAAAAGCATTTCCTAGACGGAGTGATCAGGGGTCATCTTTGATAAACAGATAGCATCCTTTGTAATTATCAGAGCTATTATAACCAGGTGGCCCTAAAAAGGTACCTGAGAGCCTCTGCTGCCCGTTCCTTCAGCTAAATGAGACTTACTGGAAAACACTGCCATTTGGCTACAGGGCGGATTCATTTTTATTACTAATAATAA
>NW_011888928.1:2904156-2904690 GCF_000151845.1 Pteropus vampyrus
GAGCCTCTGCTGCCCGTTCCTTCAGCTAAATGAGACTTACTGGAAAACACTGCCATTTGGCTACAGGGCGGATTCATTTTTATTACTAATAATAACAATAGCAAATATACTCCAATTGTTTACACTCTGCCAGACATTTGCAAAGACTTTACATACATTACCTCGGATGTACTTCACTACAATCTGGAGGTGGGTACTATTACGATTCCAAGAAGTGGAGCCAAGCTCTAACGCAGGTCTGTGGGACGCCAGAGCCCACACACAACCACTACTCCACATGGTCGCCATTGATCACCAGCACCAAAGCCCAGTGACACTGTGGCCCAGAACTGCAACCATACTCATCCTTGCATTCACGGCCCTGCCTTGGCTTGTGCTAGCGTAAAACTCCAGATTGGGACAGTCTGGAGTGGTGAAGCTTTCGTTAGGAAATTAGCCGGGCAAGCAGCTAAGATACAAGCATTCTAACACAGTGGAATTAAAACCATATGGCCGTGGTGTCTCCTAGAGAGAGGAGGAGGAAGCTGAGGACCT
>NW_011888928.1:2905515-2906887 GCF_000151845.1 Pteropus vampyrus
CCTTGCATTCACGGCCCTGCCTTGGCTTGTGCTAGCGTAAAACTCCAGATTGGGACAGTCTGGAGTGGTGAAGCTTTCGTTAGGAAATTAGCCGGGCAAGCAGCTAAGATACAAGCATTCTAACACAGTGGAATTAAAACCATATGGCCGTGGTGTCTCCTAGAGAGAGGAGGAGGAAGCTGAGGACCTACATTATTGATGGGCCCAAAGAAAAGCATTCCTTAGGAAAGAAGGCATCAATTTCCATTGAGCTCTTTAGTCAGACCCTGAGCAGCATAAAATATGGGTCTTAAGTTGACTTTCTCCCCACCCCGCTTCTCTCCTTTTATTTCTCACCTAGCTACAAAAAAAAAAGTGATAAAAACACATAGAGTATATCGGTTTTTTTTAAGCATGGAAATTTGGTGGTGATAAGAGTAAACAATAAATAAACTAGTCAAGATTATCAGAATATAAATTGTATGCCTGAAGGTCCCAGGTATCTGCTAGAATTGGGATGCGGCCTCTGAGCAGTGTCTGCAGAGGTCAACACGATCTACCCAACACCAGGCGATCCTCACAGGAAATCCACTAAGTGGCACTTCCTCCCCTGCCACAGGTGTCTCTGTGACCCAAGCTGACAAAATTGAGGACTGATTCCTCCTAGACATAGTGGCTGGTCCAGCCATGCTCCACCATGGTCCTTCCTGGAAGACCCAAACTGCCATCTGCCAGATATGTCAGGGGAGACGTTAGCTGCCAGCAGCCGTCATGCCTGCTGTGTGGCAGTGGGGTGGGACAGGACCCTAAAAACACTGCTGGACTTCCTGGATCCAACCATATCTGAAAACCTTTGTCCACCGCTGGACATTTCAGCCTTTTTTTTTTGCTTAAGCTCGTTCCAGTTTGGTTCCTGTCACTTAGGAATGAAGTTAGAATGTTGACTACTATATAGTAACTGTGAAGAAAAAAAGCAAAAATAAATCACAGTTATTCAGGAGATGAACTAAAATTCTGTTAAAGAGCTTTTTCTATGATACAAAAAAAAAAAAAAAAATCATACATCTCTTTAGCATGGGATTCAGGACCCTTATGATCCAGGCCCTGCCAGCTCTTTCACCTCCTCTCTCCTTGGCTCCAGGTCCTTTCTCTCCAGCCCAATAAAAAGAATAAATCACATGCTGTTCCCAAGCCTGACATGGGCCTCCTGCCTCCTGCTTTTGTATATGCTGTTCCCCCAGCCTGGAAGGCCCTTTCCTACACTTGCCTGCCTGCCAAATTTCTGCCTACCCTGAACGTAGTAATCACCCGATCCCCTCGTAGCTTAAACAAGACATAGTATTTTAAAAATAATATGATTCTATTTATAGGAAATGTCCAGAATATGCAAATA
>NW_011888928.1:2907992-2910825 GCF_000151845.1 Pteropus vampyrus
AAGGTAATATAAGAGTTGGGAAGAGAGCTGACGTATCCCGACTCCCCGCCTGGTGCTTTTCAGGGCAGCTGGATGACTTTCTCTTATGTGGTCCCAACACCCAGCCCTACCAGGTGCTCTCCTGGTCTTTCTCGTTTTGGTAAACAGTGCAAACATTCCCCCGGGAGCACGAGCTAGGAGCCATATTTGACACCTTTCTTTCCAATCCTTATTTGTTCATTTTTTCTTCCTCGCTGCTCTGACCAGGATGCTTCAATACAATGCTGAATAGAAATGGTGAGCGGCCCCTCTGCTGGAATGCGCTGCCTCCCACACGCTCTCCCTTCATCTGGCTCAATCCTACTCATCCCTCAGCGATAGGTTTGGTTTAAATGTCTCCCCTGATACTCTCCAGAGTAGATCAGATCCCATTACACACTCTTAGATGGCCCTGCTTTCCTCCTTGGAAGCATTTCTCCTTGGAAGTACTCATCGACCTTGCAGTTAACTAACTTCTTGTACAATTATTTGTTTAATGTTTAATGAGTTCTGACAGAACAGCCCCTGTACGTCTTGTTTTCCAGAACCTGGCACAAAGTAAGAGCTCAAAAATAATTAGTTGAATGAATGAATGAGCCAGGTCCTAGGGCAGACAGCATAAGCCCGTATCTCAGCATCTCATTCAATCTTTGTGACTGCCCTGGATGTGGGCGTTACTGTCCCTATAGTTTAGGAGGCAGCATGGTGCAAGCAGTTAAGAGCCAGAGAGCCTGAGTTTGAATTCTGGCTCTTCCACATATGAGCCGTGTGACCTCTGGCATGTTACTTAACCTCTCTGTGCCTCAGTTTCTTCGCATGTGAAAAGAAGGTAATAACAGTACATACCACAGAGCTGCTATAAAGGATAAATGAATCGATACATGCAAATTGCTCAGGACTCTGCCTGGCACACAGCCAGCCCACTCAGTTGTCAGTTGTTATTGCTGTCATTGTTGTCCTTGCCTGGAGTCTCAGAGACATTAAAGAACTTCCCCCAAGGACACGGAGCAAGTAAACAGCAGCTCGTGCACTCAGTATCCTCACTCATTTTCCCCACTGTGAACATTCTTAACTCCTCACAATACAGGTCTGTACTCCATGGGGCGATGTCTGTCTTCAGCCTGACCACAAGATGGGCTGGGGGCTGGGGGCCTTTAGATGGGACTCAGCCACAGGCATCATATCTCTCCAGAAAGCAGAGTCCCAGGAAGCCTCCCCCAGCCCCTTGCCTATGCTACAGCGAGACTCCCCCACATTCTCCCTCCACGGCCCCTTGTACGCGCTCCCCCACAGTACCATTACCTCCTGAAATTATTTCTGATTCTTCACTTACCTTCTGCTTGTGTCCCCTTCCCCCAGACCCCAAGGTTCCATGAGGGCAGGAGGTAAGGCTGTCTTGTCACCAGTGCCTGGCATACAGTAGGTACTTAGAATACAATGAATGAGCACATGAAATGGATGAATGTGTCAGGCTTTAGGTTAAGACCTCACCTAGGTGTTTCCATATCTGTCCCTCCAGACTATAAGTTCCTCAGTCACCTATGTCACCTATTGTTATCAGTCAACCACCACCTTCCTCTCTGCCCAGCAGTGTACCCAGAACAGGTGTTGGCACGTAGCGTGTGCCCAGTGAACACGAAATGACGATACAAGTCCATTCCTTTCTCTTAAAAATCAAAACCTCAACACACTGGAACCAGCCCAATCAACCAGAAGCCTTTTACAAAAATAAGCATATGTTGTATCAAAATATTGGAATAACACAATTATGACAATTCATTTAAAGAGGCAATTAGCACACTTAAAAATATCTAAACATGCAAACACGTACCTTCTTTGAATGCAATCAAATCTTAAATGCATGACATCTGAACACCAACCCATCCTGTACTTATTCATACTGAGCACCTACTGTGTGCCAGGCACTGGACCAGGCTTTGCCACACACATGCTCCATTTAATCCCTATGAGTTTTGCAAAGTAGTAACTATTTTTGTAGACTAAGCAGAGGAAGCTTAGAGAGTAGAGGCATCATATAGCTAGTAAGTCTTGGGTGGGATTCAAACTCAGGTCTTGTGACTCCGAATCCAGCATTTTCCCACACCGAGTCTGAGGCCTCTTCGAGATTCTTATTTCTCACTCCCCCTAAGTAAGAGACAGGCATTCAATGGTGCCTAATTTATTATCTGGCACCAGTGTCCACATGAGAATGTAGAAAGAGATGCCAAGTTGTAAGAGCCCTAGAAGCTGAAGTATTAGCAAAACCTTACAGGGAAACTTCTGGAAAAGAGTTGTTTCTTCCTTTCTACCCATTCTCTCTTGAACCCACTCAAATCACATTTTCATCTCACCATCCACCAAATAACCTGTTACTAAACCCAACGGTCAGATAGATGTCAGTGCGCACCTGACCACTGTGACCTTCTCAGCAGCATTTGACATAGTTGGCCAACCCCCTTCTCCTGGGAACAAATTTCTTCACCTGCTTCTGGGACATCACAGATTTTGATCTTGCTAAACCACAGACCGTTTCTTCTCCATGTCCTTTGCTAGTTCCCATTCTTTTCCCTAACTGATGAATGATGACATGTCACAGAGCTCAGATTCTACCCCTCTTCTGCAAACGCACCTGCTGCTGACCCCTGGCTCATATCTCCAGCCCTCACCTCTCCCCTGAACTGCAGGTTCATATAGCCCATTGTTATTTGAAACCCCTATTTGGATTCTAATAGACATCTCACACTTAACATGCCCCAGAGAGAACATATCCATCCATGATCTTCTCCTCAACTAATAGCAAGTCCAGTTGCTCAGG
>NW_011888928.1:2910875-2914952 GCF_000151845.1 Pteropus vampyrus
AATTATTTCTGATTCTTCACTTACCTTCTGCTTGTGTCCCCTTCCCCCAGACCCCAAGGTTCCATGAGGGCAGGAGGTAAGGCTGTCTTGTCACCAGTGCCTGGCATACAGTAGGTACTTAGAATACAATGAATGAGCACATGAAATGGATGAATGTGTCAGGCTTTAGGTTAAGACCTCACCTAGGTGTTTCCATATCTGTCCCTCCAGACTATAAGTTCCTCAGTCACCTATGTCACCTATTGTTATCAGTCAACCACCACCTTCCTCTCTGCCCAGCAGTGTACCCAGAACAGTGTACCCAGAACACGTAGCATGTGCCCAGTGAACACGAAATGACGATACAAGTCCATTCCTTTCTCTTAAAAATCAAAACCTCAACACACTGGAACCAGCCCAATCAACCAGAAGCCTTTTACAAAAATAAGCATATGTTGTATCAAAATATTGGAATAACACAATTATGACAATTCATTTAAAGAGGCAATTAGCACACTTAAAAATATCTAAACATGCAAACACGTACCTTCTTTGAATGCAATCAAATCTTAAATGCATGACATCTGAACACCAACCCATCCTGTACTTATTCATACTGAGCACCTACTGTGTGCCAGGCACTGGACCAGGCTTTGCCACACACATGCTCCATTTAATCCCTATGAGTTTTGCAAAGTAGTAACTATTTTTGTAGACTAAGCAGAGGAAGCTTAGAGAGTAGAGGCATCATATAGCTAGTAAGTCTTGGGTGGGATTCAAACTCAGGTCTTGTGACTCCGAATCCAGCATTTTCCCACACCGAGTCTGAGGCCTCTTCGAGATTCTTATTTCTCACTCCCCCTAAGTAAGAGACAGGCATTCAATGGTGCCTAATTTATTATCTGGCACCAGTGTCCACATGAGAATGTAGAAAGAGATGCCAAGTTGTAAGAGCCCTAGAAGCTGAAGTATTAGCAAAACCTTACAGGGAAACTTCTGGAAAAGAGTTGTTTCTTCCTTTCTACCCATTCTCTCTTGAACCCACTCAAATCACATTTTCATCTCACCATCCACCAAATAACCTGTTACTAAACCCAACGGTCAGATAGATGTCAGTGCGCACCTGACCACTGTGACCTTCTCAGCAGCATTTGACATAGTTGGCCAACCCCCTTCTCCTGGGAACAAATTTCTTCACCTGCTTCTGGGACATCACAGATTTTGATCTTGCTAAACCACAGACCGTTTCTTCTCCATGTCCTTTGCTAGTTCCCATTCTTTTCCCTAACTGATGAATGATGACATGTCACAGAGCTCAGATTCTACCCCTCTTCTGCAAACGCACCTGCTGCTGACCCCTGGCTCATATCTCCAGCCCTCACCTCTCCCCTGAACTGCAGGTTCATATAGCCCATTGTTATTTGAAACCCCTATTTGGATTCTAATAGACATCTCACACTTAACATGCCCCAGAGAGAACATATCCATCCATGATCTTCTCCTCAACTAATAGCAAGTCCAGTTGCTCAGGTCAAATGCCTCAGCGCTATCCTCGACTCCTCTTTTTCTCTGACATCCTACACCAAATTTGTCAAGAAAGCCTATTGGCTCCACCTGCAGAATAAATACAAGATGCGACCACTATGGTCCAAGCCATCATCCTCTTTACCCAGGATGATTGCAGTAATCTCCTGCCTCCACCATTGCTATGGTCTGTTCTTACTCAGGGGCCAGTATTATCCTGAGAAAATGTAAGATCATGTCACTCCTCAGCTCACCACCCTCCACTGGTCCCCTTCTCACTTAGCAGAAGAATGGGGCCCTTGCAATGGCTACCTGGTCTAGATCCCCCACTCTCACCTCTGTCCCTTTTACCTCCCTGACATCATCTCCTGCTATTCTTGTTCATGCCACTCTGGCCATACTAGGCATGCTTCTGCCTCAGAGCCTTTGCACTGGCTGTTCCTTCTCTCTAGAACACGCTTCTCTCAAGTAGTCACATAGCTCATTCCTTCACCCCCTCACGTCTTGACTCAAACATCCCCTTCTCAACGAAATCTACCCTCACTGCTCGATTTAAAATCATAAACCATCGGCCATACTCTATAGTTTCCTTTTGCCACTGATCACCTTCTAACTTCCTAGATATGTTGTCAGTTTATTATGTTTATTAATTACTACCTGTCTCACCCCACTAGAATATCAGCTCCAGGAAGGAGGAGATTTTCATCTGGTTTGTTCACTGCTGTATTCCGTTTCTTCAACTGTGTCTGGCATGCAACGAGTGCTCAAAAAGTAGTTGCTGAATGAATGAATGAATGAATGAACAAATTATCTACTCACGAAATGCCTGAAGAAATAGCGAAAGCAAATGAATGGATTGGCAAACCATTTGCTCACCACAATAAAATAACATGACCAATGAATCGAAAAGTCAACTACGGGAAGTAAATATACATACATATATATATATAATTTATATATATATATAAGTAAATATACATATATATATATATAATTTTTTTTTTTAAATAATTCTTTCTGAAACAAATACTCAAAGTTTGGACCTAGATAATGAAAAGCGAACCTAAGAAAGAGATTCTAGGAGTGATGAGCTGAAAAACCACTACAATTTATATTAATTCAAAATAGCTGTTCATAAAGTGACTGCAGGACTTAATGCGATGATTTTATAAGGAGTCCTAAAATAGAAGAGGCATAGGATTGTGAAATTAATAATAATCACAAAATAAAAGTCTAGAGGATTTTAGCTAGAAGTTGTGTTTTTCCTAAACAGAAAATTACAGATCCTGATCATTTATGTTGCAAGGAACATGTAAGTCTAAATATATGTATTACAGTTTCTTTAAATTTATTAAGGTAAAATTTACATAACATAAATTTTACCATTTTTAAATAAACACTTTAGTGGCATCTAGTACATTCACAATATTTTACAACCACCACCTCTTTCTAATTCCAAAACATTTTCGTCAAACTAAAGAAACTCCATACCCATTAAGCCATTGCTCCTTACTCCCCTAGTCCCCCAAGCCCTGGTAATCACCAATCTGCAGTCTGTCTCTGTGGATAGACCTATTCTGGATAGTTTACCTATTCTGGATATAGATGGAACCATACAATACGTGGCCTTTTGTGCCTGGCTTCTTTTACTTAGCATAATGTTCTCAAAGTTCATCCTCGAATCAACACTTCATTCCTTTTTATGACTAAATAATATTCCATTGTATGTATATACCACAATTTGTTTATCCATTCATCCATTTATGGACACTTGAGCTGTTTCCATCTTTTGGCTGTTGCAAATAATGCTGCTTTGAACAAGTATGTACATATATTTGTTTGAGTCTCTGTTTTCAATTCTTTTGGGTATATAACTAGGAGTGGAATTGCTGGGTCATACGGTAATTGTATGTTTAACTTTTGGAGGAATTGTTAAACTTTTCCACAATGGCTACACATTTTACATTCCCACCAGCAATGTATGAGGGTTCCGATATCTCTACATCCTCATAGCCAACACTTAGGATTCATTGTTTTCATTATAGCCATCCTGGTGGGTGTGAAGTTTTGATTTGTATTTCCCTAATGATTAATAATGTTGAGCTTCTTCTCATGTTTCTTGGCCATCTGCATATCTTCTTTGGAGAAATATCTATTCAAGTCTTTTTCCCATTTTTAAATTGGGTTGTTCGTCTTTTTGTTGTAAGAATTCTTTATATCTTCTAGGTATTAGACCCTTTATATTTCTCTCCTATTCTGTAGGCTGTCTTTTTACTTTCTTGATGCACAAAAGTTTTTAGTTCTAATGAAGTCCAGTCTGTTTTTTCTTTTGTTGCTCATGATTTTGATGTCATATATATAATGCATAGTCAAATCCAAGGTCATGAGGAATTACCCCTGTGTTTTCTTCTAAGAATTTTACGGTTTTAGCTCTGAGACTTAGATCATTAATCCATTCTGAATTAACTTTGTATATGGAATGAGGTAGTGTCCAACTTCATTATTTTGCAGGCTATCCAGGTGTCCCAGTACTGTTGGATGAAGAGATTGTTCCTTCCCCCATTGAATGGTCTT
>NW_011888928.1:2915002-2917936 GCF_000151845.1 Pteropus vampyrus
CTCATGTTTCTTGGCCATCTGCATATCTTCTTTGGAGAAATATCTATTCAAGTCTTTTTCCCATTTTTAAATTGGGTTGTTCGTCTTTTTGTTGTAAGAATTCTTTATATCTTCTAGGTATTAGACCCTTTATATTTCTCTCCTATTCTGTAGGCTGTCTTTTTACTTTCTTGATGCACAAAAGTTTTTAGTTCTAATGAAGTCCAGTCTATTTTTTCTTTTGTTGCTCATGATTTTGATGTCATATATATAATGCATAGTCAAATCCAAGGTCATGAGGAATTACCCCTGTGTTTTCTTCTAAGAATTTTACGGTTTTAGCTCTGAGACTTAGATCATTAATCCATTCTGAATTAACTTTGTATATGGAATGAGGTAGTGTCCAACTTCATTATTTTGCAGGCTATCCAGGTGTCCCAGTACTGTTGGATGAAGAGATTGTTCCTTCCCCCATTGAATGGTCTTGGTACCCTTGTTGAAAATTAATCAGCCGTAGATGTAGGGGGTTATTTCTGGACTCTTAATTCTATTCCTTTGGTCTAAATATCTATCCTTTACCACACTCTTTTGACTACTATAGCTCTGTAGAAATTCTAAAGTGCGAGCCGTCCAAATTTGTACTTCTTTTTCAAGATTGTTGTTGCTATTCAAAGCTCTTTACAATTTCATATGAATTTGAAGATCAGCTATTCCATTTCTGCCCCAAAAAGGCTGCTGGAAGTTTGATAGGAATTGCATTGAATCTGTAGATCACTTGGGTAGTATTTCCAATAGTAAATCTTCCAATCCACAAACACAGATGTCTTTCCATTTATTTAGGTCTTCTTTAATTTATTTCAGTAATGTTTTGTGGTTTTTAGTATTCAAGTCTTTCACCTCCTTAGATTTATTCCGACATATGTTATTCTTTTGGATGCTATAATATATGGAACTGTTTTCTTTGCTTCCTTTTTCAATTGGTCAGTGCTGATGTGCAGAAACACAACTGATTTTTGTGTATTGATCTTACATTCTGAAACTTTGCTGAACTTGTTTATTAGCTATTTATTATAATTTTAGGAAAAAGCAGAAATTCCACACCATTGGAGGAACAAAAGAAAAAGAGGAAAAGAAAATAGACTCTGATCAATCTAACAGAAATCTAAAAAGAACAAAATAGAAATGAACTCTGAAACATGATAATAAAGAACCTTCATAAAATGACAGTACTAAGAGTAAACATTAATAATCACGATAAATATTAATGATCTCAATTTCCTTATTAAAAGATAAAAATTAATATTTTGATTAAAATAAATAAATCTAGCATACGACATTTATAATAGTCATGCCTAAATTAAAATGACATGGGAAGTTAAAAATAAGCAAATATATCAGGCAAATAAAAAGCAGAAGTGGTAAAATTAATAACAAATTAAGTAGAATTCAGGGCAAAAAGCATTAAAGAGACCAAGAGGAATACTTAAGTTGATAAATGATACAATCCACTAAGAAGAAATGACAAACATAAACTTTTATGTAGATTGATAAACCACAGGAATATAAAATGTAAAAAACTGTTAGAAGTACAAAGAGGATTTAATGAAACCATAAACATAATAAGACATTAATACATCTCTGCAAAACTGGACAAATCAACCAGATGAGAAAGGATCGAAGAGTTGAATAACACAATTCACCTTCTTAATGTGTCCCAATATTTAAAGAATACATGTTATTTTCAAATGTCCATGAAACACTTAAAACACATGACCATATACTAGCTACGCAAATAATCTCAAGCTTTTCAAAAGGTAGAAATGATATAGACCACACTCTAAGATCTAAATGTACTATCCTAGTTTTTAACAAAAAAAAACAAAGAATGTAAAAAAAAGAAGGAGCAGGAAAAAAATTGAGAGAGGCAAACAAACACTCCTAAATACTTAGATGCTTTAAGAGCAACCTGCTAAATAACTTTTGGGTTAAAGAGGAAAACACAATTGAAATTACAGACAATGAAAACACTGCCTGGCAAAACCTGTGAGAGCTGAACAATGGAAAATTTGTAACTTTTTACCTAAACACATTTATTAGAAGACAAGAAATACAAAATAAATGAACTTAGCACTCAACTGAAGAAGCTAGAAATAGAATAACAAAATAAACCAAAAGTCAGTAGAAGAGTAATAAAAGAGAAAACAAATTTCAGATAATAAAAGGAAGAACTGGTTGTTTTGTTTTGTTTTGTTTTTGTTTTTTTGAAAAGGCTAACAAAATAGTAAACTACTGACAAAGAAAAAAGGTATCCAAAAAGGAATGAAAAATAGACCAAGTCTTTGAAAGTCATTGAGAATTCCTACGTAACACAGTATAAGGATAATTTGCATAAATGTTTATTATATTCAGCTTAATTCTGTTCTTTAAATCTTCTAAATAACTTTGTGTTTTCTTTTTCTGTTTGATCCATTGGTTTCTGAGAGAGAATTATGTGAAAAATTATGTTAAAAATTTTACCACGTTTGTGATTTTATCAATTCCTTCTTGTATTTCTGTCCTTTTTTTTTTTTTTTTTGCTTCATATATTTCGGACTTAGGTTGTAAAATATTTGCAAATTAATGACTATCATATCTTTTGGGGGAAGTGTACCTTTCCTTATTTGATGGTTTCCTACTTTATCCCAGTTAATTATTACTATGGTGTTCTCCAAATGACACTTGAACTACCCATTTCCATCACCCACTCCAATGCTGTAGAAGAGAAAGGTAGAAGATCCACTGAGAGGGAACTATAGGAATAGAGAGTGACTTGACTTTTCTCCCATTCTGAGCCCCCATCATCAAGTGAGAAAGGCCCCAGTAGCAACACAGCTTGCTGGGACTTGGAGTGCAGCACAAAACAGGAAGTGGCACCTCACTCCCTGGTGAAGCCCAGTGGGTAAGGGCTCTCAGGAG
>NW_011888928.1:2919111-2924952 GCF_000151845.1 Pteropus vampyrus
CCTGACACACACATTAATGACCAGCCCAGGACGGTCCTGGTTTATGCCTCTTATCCCGGGAGAATTTTTAATAGGTCCTCTCTCACTCTAAAATCATCTTGGTTTGGACAATAAGTGATATGACCACTCTACCATTTTATCCTATGAACACATAAAATCCACACATCCTAAGAACATCTCAGCTAAAGGACCATTGTTCAATTCAGTGTTTCCTGAATCTGTTCTCAAAACAAGGAAAATGATACCATCTCCAAACCCGAAGCCCTGGTAACTGGAGCAGGGCACCCCGCACTGTAACTTATTATGTGTACAGTGATTTTATGAATTCAGTGGGGAATGAAATGCAATTTTGTCGGGCTTGTCTGTGTCCATAATGACCGAGTCAAATTAATCATCTTGGATAATACCCCTGTGTCACCCGTCCCACAGATGTTTAATAGAATCTTTCTGATTCATGTCTCGTAGTGCATCAGATCTAGAGTATTGCCATACTTCTGAAAATCAGTACAATTATGCCTTCTTGTTGGGCTATCATTTTCCTGAACTAAAAATGCTTCTTAAAAAAAAAAATAAGGCTATACCACATATAAATGAAATAGGAGTGAAAAAAGCATACTGTTAAAATTAAATGTGGATTCTGGGAGAGCGGTCGGGGAGCCGGGGGCTGTGGGGGACTGTCATACCTTTTTAAGCCTTTATTTAAAGGTAGAACCTCCAAGCGTGGAGGGAGGGGGTCTAACACCTCCCTATTGTTGGGATAATTCTGACATGCTTGGATCAGAGCAGACAGAGGCATTATAATGGGACAATGACAGCCAGTCACATTAACATGAGTTTTGTTTACTAAAACCATACCTGGAACAAACATGATAATGCCCAGGTGTTATTGCTCAGAAAATTATCTGAGACACTCTAAGGTTCAGGCAGCTTTCCAAACTGATACACTGTGGAGGGGGTGGGGTTCAGGGAAAATGAGTGATTAGTGGTGGGTTTCTTTCTCTAGGAGGAAGTGATCCCAGCAGAACTGAAGGTGGTGAGGCTGGGGATAACATGGGGCCATGGAATTAGAGTGACGGGGAGTGGCCTGAGCTCCAGGCAGTACCCCACTTTACAGATAGGAAGCTCACTCTGCCAATAAGTGGCAGAGTATCCAGCTGCCTCTCTGACATTTTCCCTTGAATGTCCTAGAGGAGAGGTCAGCAAATCTTTTCTACAAAGGTCCAGATAACACATCTTTTGGGCTTTGTGGGTCATACAGTCTGTTCAACTTTGCCTTGTAGCATGAAAGTAGCCATAGACAATATTTAAACTAACAAATGTAGCTGTGTTCCAATAAAGCTTTATTTACAAACAACAAGCAGAGGGCCAGATTTGGCACACGGGCCATAGTTTGCTGAACCCTGACCTAGAAGTGGTTTTTCTTCCTCATAGAACTTTTACCATCTAACATGCAATATACTCGAGTAAAAAATATATTTATTCACACAATAGAATATATAGATGTCAAATTATAATGTACACTTGAAATTATATAATTGTATTAATCAATGTTATCCCAATAAACAATAAAAAAATAAAAATAAATTAAAAATAAATATATTTATGGCCAGTTCCTTTCACTAGAATGTAATTTCACTGTTTGGTCACTGATTATTCCAAAGGCCAAGGACAGTGCCTTGCAAATAGTAGGCCCTCAGGAAACATTTGCTGAATAAAATAATACATGAATGAATGAGAATGCAGGTTTTGAACTGCTGTGTTCATAGTTATGTCTCCAGCACCTAGAGCACTGCCCAGCATACAGTAGTTCTCAGTAAATATTTTTTGAATAAATGAATGCACAAATGAACTTATTGATGGCTGCTATGGCATAGGGCTGGGCAGGCTCTATACCACCTTCCCTATAAGTTCTAAGAAGTCAACAAAGGTCTGAAGTGGCCTCTCCCTAAGAGATGCTGCTTAGTATAAAATAATTCTAACTTGAACCCAGAGGGTCTCATGGTTCCCTGTCCTCATTGTGGAAATGATCTTCCCATGAAGGTTTGAGTCCCAGCTCTGCTCCTGACAGGCTGTGTGACCTTGGGAAAGTCACCGAAACTTTCTGGGTCTCAGTTACACAACTTGTGAAAAGAAGGAATTGGACCAAGAAGGAATTGGACTTGATGAAACCATATTTAATTCATGTATACGCCACTGGCTTGCAGGTATACAGCCAGAGATGAGGCGATGCTGATTTTAAAAGCATTTTAAAGTGATGAGTAGGCTCTCCAGTTGTTTCTGTGTTAAAATAGCTTCTGGAAAAAAATATGTCTATTTGTAGCTTCTTTTCTTTTCCACTTCTACCTTTTGAAAACTACAGAAGTAGCATTGCCTAAAAATAGGCCAAGCCAGCTGCCTGGGGACGAAGGCACGGAAGTTCTCAGAGAGTGGCCTTTGTGAGTGCACCGAGGTCCTGCGATGCTGGGCTGGGCTGGGAAGTCCCCAAGTCCATACTGCTCCGGAGATACTGCCCTGCTCAGACTCTTCCAAGGCCCATTGCCTTCGGAGTGGGGTTCCAGCATCTGTCCAGCATCCGAGGTCTCCTGGATCGGGTCCTGCAATGTCACTTGACACCAGGCGCAGTGAGTCCACTACAGCCCCCAGACACCTCTGAGCTGGGCAGCAACATGCTCTTGTATCACCATGCTCTTGGGTGCCCTGGACCCTCTCTGCTCGGGCCATTGTCCCCTAAGGTGATACCCACTTATCCTTAGGACTGCCACAATACCCTTCTGCCTTCCCAGGTGATGGCACCAAGGACTGGGTCCAGCAATCTAAGCCTGCTCTGTGAGCCTGGCTTGCGCTATCCTGCTTCTCTGCAGCTTTGTTCAAATAATGACAACGACATCAAGAATTTATATAGCACTTATCATGTGCTAGGTGCATTCATGCTCTATGTACTTTTCATACATAAATTTATTAGTCTTCACGACAACTCTATAAGGCAAGTGCTATTGTTATATCCATTTCACGGAGGAAGAAATGGGAGCACCGAGATGTGAAACTTGATGAAAGTCATACAGCTAGGAAGGGACAGAGCCAGGATTCCCACTCAAAAGTCTAGCTTAGGGGATCCGAATTCTGCCAACTCCCAGATGAGCCTGGAAGCAAATCCTTCAGTCGAGCCTGTGGATGAGACCGCAGCTTTGATCAACACGTTGACTGCAGTCTGATGAGATCTTGAGCTAGAGGTAGCCAGCTAAGCCATGCCTGGATTTCTGACCCACGGGAAACACAAGATAATTAATACATATTGTTTTTAAATTTAAAAGTCTACGCATGAATTGGTACTCTTTATGATGGTGTGATTCTGTCTCTTGATAACTAGGAGAGGCCGGGCTTCCTCCTGTGTGGTGCTGAGCTTCCGCAAGGATTCTGTCTTCGCAGGCTGAAGGAGAAGGCTCCAGGCCGCCTCCTCCCTGTTCTCTGATTGCTCCTCTATAGTTGTCTGCAGGGTGGGTGTGTACCTATGCCCCACCCGGCATATGAACCCCTTGAGCATGGACCCTAATTCGTCTTAAAGCTTGGGAGAGGCAGTGTACTGTAGGCGATGCTTCTTAATCTGTAATATGCACACACATCACCTGGGGTCTTTGTTAAAATGTAGGTTCTGACTCAGGAGGTTGGGGTGGGCCTGAGATGCTGCATTTCCAAGGAAGCTTCAGGCGATGCTGCTGGTCCATGGATCACACTGTGGACAGCAAGGCCTTAGACACTAAAAGCACAGACTTTGACCAGAAAAACCATCATTCATATTCTAGTTCTGTCATATCCCAGCTAGGAGTCCTTTACCTCTGAGAGGTGGAAAGACTCACCTAAGGTCACATAACAAATTAAAGTTACCTAGAACCACAAACAGAACCCTGTGCTCTGACTTCCAGTCCAGAGTCTCGAAACTACAGCTAAACCCACCTCCTGAGTTCTGGGCCTGGACACCTCTGTCTGCGGGTGTGTGTATATCCCTGTATATGTCTACACACATGAATGAATGAGTCTACAGATAGGTACAAACGCTTGTGCAAATGTGTCTGTGAAGGTGTCAGTGTGCCAGTGGATTTGTGAGAGCTGTTCATTCAGTCATTCACTCTCTCCCTCATTCACCAGATATTAATTCAGCTTCTATTATCTGCCAAGTCCCTGTTCTTGTGAAACTAACAGTCTAGGAGGGAGGCAGCCATTAAACAAATAAACACAAATAAAAATCTCCTTCGTGTGTGTGTGTGTGTGTGTGTGTGTGTGTGTGTGTGTGTGTGTTGCTCACAACAGCCCCAAGAGCCAGGTGCTATCATTATCTCCTTTTCACTGAGGAAACTGAGGCACTGAAAAGTTAAGTAACTTGTCCAGAGTTACAGAACAATACTTAACGTGTGAAAAAGTATGTACACCTGTGTGAGCGCTACATGCACATATGCTCATACTTGTGCATGAATGTGTCTGCGTGCAAGCATGTGTGTGTGCCCAGAATCAAGATTTTTCTGGCACCACAACATTGCATCATAAACACACATACACGCACACACACATTTTTTTTTTTTAGATGTTCATGTTTTCAAACATCTAAAGCTATCCATGGAGAAATAGGAGTGAAGGTTGGAGCCCGCAGAGCTGAGCGGATCTGGGGAAGCCCACAACACCTGTTTCCCTGGGGTGAGCCACTGGCTGGAGCAATTTCACAGCTGATCATCCATTATGAGGCCCTCCCAGGAAGTTAAATAAATTGCTCAGGCTGTAAAGGGCTAGTCGTGCACACTACCAGGGAGAACATGCTACCCTTGTGAGCTGATTGACACAGGATGCAAATGACCAAATCTGGCTAGGTTCCCTTTCCCATCCCACTACTTGTACAAATACCTTGATAACATTTTTTACTCTTTATTGAAGCATAGGACACCAAACAGAGAGTGCACATGTCATAAGTGCACAGCTCAATAATGAATCTCCACAGAGCAAACAGACTTGTGTAAACAAGACCCAAACGAAGAGACAAAACCTAGCATCTCTGAAGCCCCTCGAGGCCCCTCACTCCCAAGCCCAGCAGGGTAACCACGAATCAGATTTCTATCACCACGGATTAGTTTTGCCTATTCATATACTTTATTTACGTAAATGGAATCATACAGAATAATCTGCGTTGGTGCCTTCCATTCACCCTGGTGTCTGTGAGATTCACCATATTATTGCATGTGGTTAGCACTCATTCACTCTCATTGCTGAATAGTATTCCATTGTGTTAGAATATTTTGCAATTGTTCATCCAGTCTATTGCTGATGGACACCTGGGTTGTTTCTAGTTTTGTGCTTTTATGAAAAATGCTGCTATGAATGGTCTTTTACCTGTCTTTTGGTGAACAGATGACAGCATTTCTGTTGAGTGAACACCTAGGAGCTGAATTACAGAGTCACAGAGCTTTAGATGCTGCAAAACAGTTTTCCCAAGTGGTCACATCAGTTTAGACAGCAATGTACCAGGGTACCAGTTCCTGTGCATCCTTGCCGACTTGTTGAAGTTTTCTGTCTTTTCCATTTTCTACATTTTGGGGAGAATATTTCATAAATTTCAAAATCCCTTTCTCTCCCATTGCTACGTCTGGCCATTGTCGATTGAAGCCAGCAGCAGGAGTGAAATTACAATTGCTCCAAGTTTACGCATCACACAGGTACAACCTCTAGCCACAGTACAACAGCCCTCGAGGACTATCTCGGCACAGTAAACAGCCAGAAGCAGCACAGATCCGCTCCAAAGGCCCTGAGCTGTTACGGAGAACTTTATTTAAGGTTTCCTTGAGGGGACTTTGAAGAGAC
>NW_011888928.1:2926742-2931046 GCF_000151845.1 Pteropus vampyrus
GACGACTCATCCAGGTAGGGGAGATGAGTCTCTGGCCTGCTGGACAGACCACTTTCCCTTCTAGACTCAGGCAAGGGGTGGAGGAGGCCAATCCCTTGGCCACAAGACATAACCTAGAGGGTCTCTCAGAGACACCCATTCAGACCCCATTCACAGATTCAATAACCGAAACTCAGAGAGGGCAAACAAACCCACTCAAGGACACACAATGAGGCTCCTGACCCGCCCAAAGCTAAGGACCCAGCACCATTCTGGTAAGGTCCCATATCTGGCCTCATTTCTACTTCTTGTCACTCATGCAGTGTGAACAAACGTGTTAAATCAGGGACTCGCCCGCTCTCGCCAGCAAAGACTCTGGCCCTACAGAAGAAGCTAAGTTCAAGGGGGCTGGGAGGAGAAGGATGCCATTTTACAGAAAATCCTTGAAATCATCACATTTCCAACCGACTGCTATTCCCTCCCCCAGCCCATAAACTTCCGGCATCTTCATTGTTTCCATCCCATTTAGAGCGAGTGAATGTTTCCAGGGATTCAATTTCTCTCATAATAGTTGGAAGGAAACACAACTATATGCTGTAAACATTCACTGCATTGTATGAAAAAGATCTTTATTACAGGGGAGGTGCAATACATGCAAACGAAGGTCTCCCCACCCCAAATCTGCCTCCTAATGCCTCCATGCCTGTGCCCTCAAATATTTAAACATCTCACAGCTGGAAATCTAGACCTTTAAAATAAATCTATTTTTAGCCATTGGAATGCAAAATTAAGATCGGTGAGGTGTAAGTACCAACTCCTCCTCAGCAGTTTTCTCTCAATGAAAACTAGAGAGACCAGTCCATTTTTTTCAAGCACGTGTCGGAGGACTGATGTGGGAAAGCTCATTAGTTCGATCTGACACACACTCGATTCTTTCCATATACACAGGATGGGTTTTTCCCCCTCCTTGCATTTTATTCTCCAGCTGTGCGACGATATTAAATTTCATCAGATTTGAACAAAATCTATGGTCTTGAAACAGTTTCCTTTAAGGCCTCTCATATTTATTCAGAATTCACGAATCATGTTCCGATAACACAACCATAATTATTTCTAAAGTGTGATGTGTGTGGCTTTAATAAGAAATGCTTGCAAAAGGCCTTTTCTTTTTGATTGTTTGTAACCTTAGCAGTAATCACTGCTGGTCCCTTCTCTGCACCACAGCAGGCGAGACACAATTTCATTTTAATATGAATCGCGAGCTCTTCACCCAGGTTTTAATTAAAGCAATAAAAGCCATGTCGTCTTTGCCCTTTACGACGACGTACACACAGATCCAGAGGCCGGAGTTACTCAGCCTAGCATCTTAGATTTCACCAATGGCAGGAAAGCCTCCTGCCTCCCAGTGCACTAACTGGAAAGCATTTTTGTTTGTATCAAAAAGACTCAACCACCTCTCTGTCTCTGTGCTGCAGTTTCCGCATCTGTAAAATGGGACAGCAACAGTATTTGCCCTATTGAGTTCACGTGAAGACGAGATGAGACCAGCCATGCAAAACGTTTAGCTGCAATGCCTGAGCCCAAAGAATTGCACGGTAATTGTCCCTGTCATTAGCATCGTCATTATTTAGGACTGGAAAAGCCAACCAACCCTCATTATTCACATGAGGAAAGTGAGGCTCAGAGAGATACCAACACAGAAGGAGGGTACAGAGCAGAGCTGAACCTGGAACTCAGGGCTCCTGGCTCCTTCCTGGTTCTAGGCATCCTACACTGCCCCCTGCTGGAAGGAGGCTGTGCCTTCAAGGCCATAAGGACAGTGCCCAGGGCCTGCAGGTCTGGGCCTGCAGGTCTGGGCCTGACTAGCTTCTGGTCTTCTGGACTCCTGGTTGTACCATCAACCCACTCTAGGTCTACCCTTGAGGCGAGTGGTAAGGAAAACAGGCCGGGCATCCCTGAGGATCTGTGAAGAAAGGCCGCCACACAAACACAGTAGTGTTTAGAACCAAGAGCAAGAATCCGCGTTAACTACGAGAACTTGTGTGCCTGTCACGGCCGGGTGTGGTGTGAGGCACTGGGAGGCCTCGCTTTGTAGTATGGGAATCTCGCTTTTACGATGTGACAGCCCCACTGCAGCGCCCGTTCTGCTGGTCCATCTAGGAAGGGACACTGAAGGGGCAGCGGACGGGCAGGGCCCACACTGAGCGCTGCTCGCACCTGGCAGCGCTCATAACCGTGGTATTCACCATGCTCCACAGGCCCCAAGATTCCCCAAGGAGCACCTCAAGGGGGAGTAAGTCCCCTCGCCTTCACGCCTTACTGTGAAGGAACCTCTCCCCTCGCAAATAGGCGCTGGGCCCATTGGGAGTCCCACTCCAAGAACGACAAAGTCCCCATTACCCCAGCCACTTCTTAGTGCCCTCTGTCTCCTGCCTGAGCGGGAAGCTGTCTCCTCCACATGCTCTGGGGATGAGCTGCCCACTCGCCCACTCCCCCACTCCCCGACTGGGGAAAGGCAGGGCTGACATCCTCCTCCCTCTCCACTGCCCCAACCAGACTACTGTCCACCTTCCCTACAAACCCACCCTGCCCGACTCAGCTCCATCAGCATCCAGCCACTCATGCTGCCCACACTTCTCCTGCTTGTCTCTCTCCCTCGTCGTTCTCTTAGCCTCTGGCTCTGGGCTCCAGCTTTTCATCCACTCCACCCCAGAGTCATCCTGGGTCCCTTCGGCTGTCATCAGCCACCATGCTGATGCTGGGCTCCTGGCTCCTCACCTCCCAGGAGTTCCTGCTCCACTCTGTGGCAGCTCCCCACTCCCCGCACACACCCAGGACCCCATCGATGCCCACGGCTGCTCACCTTCGAATCACTACCCTACTTCCCACTCGGTGACTAAGGTGTCCTCACTACCCAGCTCTTCCCTCGGGGACTCTCTGACCCCAGGATCCCCTTCTCTCTCCTTACCCAGCTTGGATCTCCTGGTCCTTCACTCCGCTCTCTCTTTGGGGCAAAAGAGCTTGAGTGTCCTTCTGATACCCTTGCCTGGAAAATCCATACCTTGGATTCACTCAACTGTCTGCCCGCACAGCACCTGCACCACGCACTGCAACAAATACCCCAGACCTTCTCCACCCTTCAGACCTCCAGCGCTATTCTCAGCAGGTGAGTCGCCCACCAACCTCTCTGAGAAGGCAAATGCTTTCAGGTGCAGACACCTTCTGCTCCCAGCCATCCCATCTACAAAGCCACACTCCTTTACCCCTCTGTCCCTGCTCCTAGCTAAAGCCAGAGCTTCCATCTCTGGGCAGGACCCACCCCCTTTCGCCTTCTTCCCAAACTTAAACCATCAAGTAACCCTTCCCTCTCTTGAACACTGAGCATCACCCTCTCTTCCAGATGCCTTCCATCAACAATTAAAGATTCTAAAGACTCTCTGGTCTTTTAAAAAAAAATCCCTTCTAAGGAGTCCTCATTTCATTGCATTCAGGCCCTTGCCCGTGTCCTTCACAGCCAGACTTCTCACGCAGCTGGCCCGTACTTACTGTCGACGTCCTCACCTCATACTTGATTGACCCAGGGGCCTGCGTAGTATCCCTTATATCAAAACTGCTTTTTCTGTGGTCCAGGATGGCTTCCTTTTTTCCTAAAACTATTGGACACATATCAACTCTTATCCCAAGCAACCCCTCAAAAGCCTTTGACCCTCTTGTCTAAATTTTACTTAACTTTTTGAAATTATAAGAAACCCCCATGGTTTAAAATCCCTGACATACAAAAAGGTACAGTGAAAAGTCTCTTTTCTATCCCTGTCCACCTTCCCAGTTTCCATCACACACACACAAACATGTACACACAATCACACACACACACAATGTACAAAGCTACTGTTATTAGTTTCCATATACCCTTCCAGACTCACTTTAATGAAATATAAGCCCATAGAAACATACATTCTTGCCCTTTTTTGCACAAATGGTAACATACTGCATTTACTGTTCTCTATCTTTTTTTCAAGTAAATAACGTATCTAAGGAACTTCTATATCGCTTGTTCCTTATTCTTTACAGCCACACAGTATTTCACTTGATAGATGTACATAATTTCTTTAATTAGTCCCATACGATTGCACACTGGGCTGTTTCCAATCTTTTGTCACTGTTAACAATACCAAAATGAATAATCTTGAATATGTCATTTCTCATGTGTGCAAATACGTCTGTGGGATATATTTCCAAAAGGGGAATTGATGGGTTAAAGGTTAATGCATTTGTAATTTTGATGAGTGTCACCAACTTGCCCCCCAAAGGGGTCACACCAATTT
>NW_011888928.1:2931096-2934550 GCF_000151845.1 Pteropus vampyrus
CCCGTGTCCTTCACAGCCAGACTTCTCACGCAGCTGGCCCGTACTTACTGTCGACGTCCTCACCTCATACTTGATTGACCCAGGGGCCTGCGTAGTATCCCTTATATCAAAACTGCCTTTTCTGTGGTCCAGGATGGCTTCCTTTTTTCCTAAAACTATTGGACACATATCAACTCTTATCCCAAGCAACCCCTCAAAAGCCTTTGACCCTCTTGTCTAAATTTTACTTAACTTTTTGAAATTATAAGAAACCCCCATGGTTTAAAATCCCTGACATACAAAAAGGTACAGTGAAAAGTCTCTTTTCTATCCCTGTCCACCTTCCCAGTTTCCATCACACACACACAAACATGTACACACAATCACACACACACACAATGTACAAAGCTACTGTTATTAGTTTCCATATACCCTTCCAGACTCACTTTAATGAAATATAAGCCCATAGAAACATACATTCTTGCCCTTTTTTGCACAAATGGTAACATACTGCATTTACTGTTCTCTATCTTTTTTTCAAGTAAATAACGTATCTAAGGAACTTCTATATTGCTTGTTCCTTATTCTTTACAGCCACACAGTATTTCACTTGATAGATGTACATAATTTCTTTAATTAGTCCCATACGATTGCACACTGGGCTGTTTCCAATCTTTTGTCATTGTTAACAATACCAAAATGAATAATCTTGAATATGTCATTTCTCATGTGTGCAAATACGTCTGTGGGATATATTTCCAAAAGGGGAATTGATGGGTTAAAGGTTAATGCATTTGTAATTTTGACGAGTGTCACCAACTTGCCCCCCAAAGGGATCACACCAATTTACTTCAGTGATGTAAAATGCCTCTCTCCACACAGAGGCTCCAAGAGTGTGCTATCAGACCTTTGGGTTACTGCCAGTCTAAGAAGTGAAACATGGTAGTTTTAATCGGTTTCTCTTATGAACTATTTTCAGCATCTTTTCATATATTTAAGATCCATTTGTATTTCTTTTTCTGTGAACTTCTGGGTCGTATCTCCTGCCCGTTTTTTCTACCTGGTTAATTGATTGCTAGGGACTCTTTATATATTAGGAAAATTAGTCTTTTGACTATATTGTGAGTTGAAAATATTCTTGCCCAATTTTTCATTTGTTTTTTGACTTTATTTACTTTACTGTTTTGGCCACCTGAAAGTTGTTTTTCGTTTTAACTTGTGGTCGAATTTTTAAGCCTTTTCTTCTAAGACTGTGAGTCATACAAATGTCTTTCCCACTCTGAAGTTGCAAAGTATACCTTAAAGGCTTTTTTTTTCCCGGTGCCTTCATGGTTTTCTTGGGGACATTGATTCATGGTTTCCTTGGGGACATTGAAACCTTTGACTTATTTCAAGTTCACCCTTTGATAGGGAGGGAGCTGTGAATCCAACATCATTTTCCCCCAGCTCCCCTCCCCCCTTCCTGGAACACTCTGCCGTTGGCTTCTAAGGCTCCATTTCTCCAACTTCTCTGGCCACTACTTCTCAGCCTATTTCCCAGCCGTCTTCTCCTTCCCAACTTTGCTTTCAAATGTTAGAGCTCAATATTCAAGGGTCACTGGTCCTCTGTTCTCTCTCTGTCTCTCTGTTTCTGTCTCTCTCTGTCTCTCTCTGTGTCTCCCTCTCTCTCTCTCTCTTTCTCTCTCTGTCTCTCACTGTTTCTGTCTGTCTGTCTGTCTGTCTGTTTCTGTCCTCTCTCTGTCTCTCTCTGTCTGTCTGTCTGTCTGTCTCTCTCTCTCTCTCAAGTTTCATCCTCTCAAAGTTTTAATAGCTGGGGCTAAAGGTTTCCAAGTTCGCTTTCCCCAGGAGCTCCAGACTTTTACAGCCATCTACCTACCTGGGCATCTCCACTTGGATGAACATCTCAGATGTAACATATCCAAATCTGACCTCATTGAATCTGCACAGCCCCAAGCTGTCCCCAACTCAGAAAATAGTACCGCCATGCTGACAAATGGGCTCGTGCTAGAAGCCTGGGAGTCATCCCTTTATTCCTCCATTTCTCTCTCCCTCGACATCTATCACTGTCAAGACCTAACGACTTCACTTCCAAAACATATCGCAGACCCATCTACTTCCTTCTATCTCCTCCGCCTCTACCACGATCATCATCCTTCGCTCGGCCCATGACACACCCTCCCGTGTGGTCTCCCTGTATTTACCTGTGCCATTGAGAACTTTTAAAACTGCAAATTTGATCATGTCATTCAATCTTGATCTCTCTCAATAACAAACCCCAGTGATTCACTTTGACTAATCGAATGGGCTAGAAGTAGTCATATGCCGGTTCTCATTCTCTCTCTCTCTCTTACACACACACACACACACACACACACACACACACACGCACACACACACACACACTTCTTTTAATAATTCTTAGGACAAAGTCAGAAACCTCGAGCAGAAATAATATTTAGTACAGATGAAACTTACTGGATTTCATTAACCAATGTCACCACAAAAAAATAAATAAATAAATTTTAAAAGGAATACACAAATAAATAAATATAATGGAATATTTTCTTAAAAAAAAAAAAAAGAAGTAATATTTAGAACCATGAGAGTGGAAGAGCTCCACCCACAGCCAGGAAGTCTGTACCGAGGAGGTGACATTTGCAATACCCCTGAAAGAACAAATAGGCATTTGTTGGATGAAAGTGGCTAGGGGGTTACTATCAGAGGAAACAGCACATACAAAGGCAGAGTTGTAAATGAGCACGAGAGGTGACAAGAGATTCATCTTGTGTAACCGAAGCATTATTTATGGTAATGAAAACAATAGAAATAAGTCATTGCTAGTTTTATGGAACACTGGTACTTTACACACTATCTTAGGTTAGATTCCCTTGAAGTAGAGCCTGAGATATAGAGTCCCACGAGAATGACTTATTGAGAAGTGACTCAGGGGATGGGAAGGGAGGGGAGCAGCACAGGGCAGGGGAAGGAGCTGAGCGAGGATGTGGTCTCAGCTGGAGTCAGCTGGAGCCCCACGGGGAGGTACGGAGTTTGGTCCCGCCTAGAGACAAGGGGCCTGGCCCTCTAGACCACCCTCCACCACCACCTCGGCCCCTTCATGGTTCCCATTTGGCAGAGGCCAATTCTCTGGAGAAGAGGCAGCTGTGAATAGTTAGCAGTAATAGTGCATGAGGCAACAGCTGGATGATGAGTGCCCTGGAGGCACCAACAGAATCCACAATACACATCTCATGTACCTCTCACGACACCCTGGGGACAGGCCTTAATCTTCCCTTTCCACAGGAAGCTGACATAACTTGCATAAGAGCATCCGGTTGGGATGTGGAAGAGCTGGAATTTGAATCCAGGTCTGCTGAGACCCTAGGACAGCTCCCTTATCCAGGAAGAGGGAGATGCTTCCCAGGTCACATAACCAGGAAATATCAACCCCTGTAACTCTTGGGCCGTGTCTTCTACC
>NW_011888928.1:2934600-2945729 GCF_000151845.1 Pteropus vampyrus
TCATGGTTCCCATTTGGCAGAGGCCAATTCTCTGGAGAAGAGGCAGCTGTGAATAGTTAGCAGTAATAGTGCATGAGGCAACAGCTGGATGATGAGTGCCCTGGAGGCACCAACAGAATCCACAATACACATCTCATGTACCTCTCACGACACCCTGGGGACAGGCCTTAATCTTTCCTTTCCACAGGAAGCTGACATAACTTGCATAAGAGCATCCGGTTGGGATGTGGAAGAGCTGGAATTTGAATCCAGGTCTGCTGAGACCCTAGGACAGCTCCCTTATCCAGGAAGAGGGAGATGCTTCCCAGGTCACATAACCAGGAAATATCAACCCCTGTAACTCTTGGGCCGTGTCTTCTACCAACAAGGGAAGAGCTGATATCTACCAAGCCCTCCACCCCCAGCAGCTGCAGATGGGCCCAAAGCCATGCCTGAGACCTGCATCTGTCTCAGACCACCCAGGTGTCTCATACAAAAGAAACACAAGGTCCAGGGAGGGTGAAAAAGTGATAATTTGTGAAAGCTAAGGCAGTTATGCAGGAATTTTGTTAGAGACTTGCAAAAAGCAATCAACAGAAGATGCATTTGCAAAAGAAACTTCAAGCCCAGAAGAGCTGCTTTGAAAGTTTTTCAAAGGAGACACAGTTGGCTGATCTATATCCTGTAGGAAACTGTCTTAGCTGCAGTTTCTAAATAAAGAAGGTGGTGTTTCAGGAGGTTACATTAAAGAGCAGGTTTTCAACATGATGAACATGGATGTTCTAGAAGCAAATGTCTTCCAGAAATGGCTTCCGGCCACAGCTTTGCAAATAATAGGTGCCCAATAAACATTTGTTGAATGGGTGAGCCTTGTATTTAACTGTATTTATAAAATACACTTTATACCATTTAGAGTGTTTATCCTTTGAATCTTCTATTGGCTATGAGACCTTCATTTTGTCCATCTGTTTATGTCAATCCTTCAGTAATTGGGACCATACAATTCCTGCAGCTGATGAGGCAACACGCCATGATAGGGTGTTCACGTGCGTATGTGTGTATGTGAGTTCAAGCAAGCATTCCAGGGGAAAGACTGAAAGAAAACATTCAGAACTTTTGCCGTTAAGAACTAGAGGCCTGTGGAGCCCCACTAAGCCAGTGGGAGCTGTAGGTCCCAGAAGAATCTAAGATATTCTTCAGTAAAATCAGCGTGAACAACATCCCACATGTTTACCATATGTACTAGTTTGTTAAAGGACCACAATGCTTTGCAGCCTCTCCCATCAACAGGTGGAGTCGATTCTATTTCCCCATTCCTTGAACCTAGACTGGCCCTGTGACTTGCTTTGACCAATAGTATATTCTGGAAATAATCATATGCCAGTTCTAAGCCCAGACCTTAAGAAACCTTATAGCTCCTGCTCTTGCTGCTCTGGGAACCCCTCTCTCACTGTGTGAACCTCAGGCTAGCCTGCTGAAGAACAAGAAACCATCTAGAGCACAAGTGAGTCCCCCAACCCAATCAGTCCACGGCTGACCTGGCAGCTTCCTGCTGCCACTTAAATGATCCTAGTCATGACCAGAATAGCCACCAGCTAAACCCAACCAACTATTAACCCATGGAATTATGCACTAGATAAATATTTGTTGTTTTAAGATACCAAGTTTTGGAGTGCTTGTTATGCAGCAAAAGCTAACCGATACACTATAAGAAGTCTAGATTGTAATTGCTAAATCTGCCCATATCAAGCTCGGCTCATGCTACCAGGTGGACTTAGTCAATCTCAAGGAATCGTGGTGTCTTCTTTATAAAGTTCTAAGTTAGGGAGCCTCTCTGAGTGATGGCACAAGAGACTTGGAAGGTCCCTTGGGGAGTCCAACCACCTCATTCCACTGTTAGGGAAACTGAAGTCAGAGAAGAGAGTAGCCTCATTCACTCATTACAGAAACATTTCCTGAGTGCCTTCTAGGTGCCAGGCTCTGTGCTGCATGGGGGTCACAACAGTGAAGAAGAGAGACCAGACCCTGCCCTCATGGAGGTCACAGTCTAGAGTGGAAATCAGATGTTAACCAAGTCATCACACAATTAAGCAGATGACCACAAACAATGACTGAGAAATGCCGTGAATTAAAAAGACATGGTGCCATGAGAGAGAATCACAGGGAAGGGACCTAATTTGGATTTGCGGTTGCCAGGAACTCTCTGAGGAAGTGACATTTAGGCTGCAGCAAGTTGGTGACAGCCTTGAGGTGGGAATGGAGCTCTCCACAAACACGGCAAGGTAATGTGTAGAGCTCTGAGCCCCAGCTGTGCAGGTTCGAATCCCAGCTGTACTGCTCCCTGACTAGTCAATTAACATCCTCCACTTCAGTTGCTTCATGTGTAAAATGGGGTTGACGATAACATCTACTTCTCAAGATTGTTATGAAGATCAGCTGAAATAACCAGTGAGAAAAGGGCTTTGCAAACTGTAAAGTGGTGGGTGAACAGTTGAGGTTGCTGTCAACAGGTTGCCTGGTACCTCCTCTCTAAAGGACTGTGCCCCCCTCTTCCAAGGCCTAGAGCAGACACAGAGTGCCACCGAGTCCCACTCCCCCTTCTTGGCGGAAGTGCAGTGCCAACACTCTCCATCAGGCTTTGAGGCACAGCCGACTCCCCCATATGATGAGTCTGTGAGCCAGGGCTCAGGGTGTTAACAAAATTCAATTTAAATACTGTGAAAGGGCTCAGATGAGATGTTCATGGGTAAGCTCTGGTCTTTACCCCTGAAGCACATTTCCAGGCTGATTATGGACAATTAAATGACTTCAGTGGTCTCTTCCAAAATGAGCGTTTCCAGGACCTGGAGTCCTGCCCAGCAGTATCTCGCAGGTTGGCACGCATCCGTGCAATATTAAGGCGGCTTTGCAGCAGGTTAGAGAAGGGAAATGCAATGGCAGCCCCGGCATGAACACCCCTGCGTGTGTGTGTGTGGAGCGGGGCAGGGCAGGGCAGGCCAGGGGTGTGCAGCATCCTGCAGTAGAGTTCCCACACCTCTAGCTGGGACTACCGTATCTTCCCTCACTGGCAGTGCTCCCTGAGGACCATGTCTTACTCATTCTGCCCCCATATAGTAGGACACACAAATGTTTGTGAAATGATAGGCTACTGTTTCCCCAGCTAGAAAGTGTAGGCCCGGCCACCCAGCTTGGATTGTCACACCCATCACGACTGCCTAGGCAGAGGGTGGAGGTCAGCTCCACGGACAGGCCGCCCCCAGCTTTCCAGGTTTCTCGGCAGCTATGGGACTCCTTGCCTTTCCATCCAGCACCCTGAGCTGCTGCCACCCTCCAGGTTGCCACAGCCTTCAGTAAGGGCCACCCGGGCCTCCCAGCCTACAGTGAGAACTCTCTCTGGCGTCAGAGTCTATAGTGAGGATGCTCCCAGCTGAATGAAACCTTAATTTTTTGGAGACCAGGCTCTCAGTGGAAAATCAGATTCCCGCTCATGTGGACTCCCAGTGGGGATGGGGACAGCCTTGCCCGGGGATGACTCAGACCCCTTCACCACCGGGGAGGACTGCACAGGAAGCCTCTGCTGTCATCTCTTTGCACCAAGTCCACCACCCTCCCCAGTAGCATTAGACAACTCCAGATGGACAGGAGGACCCTGTGTGACTGCACGGGAGTGTGCGCCTCCACACCAATGTACGTCCCCAGGGTGCTGTGTGGTGGCCGGAGGCTGGCGCCCCAGGGAGCGTATGACATCTCTACTCACTGCCGCTGAAAATGTCCCCCCAGCTCGTGGGGAACATGGGCAACACATTTTGAGTTTTATCAAGTTTTTAATGATGCCTATTTTAAGCCAACAGTAGCCAGGCCTGTACCGAGAACACCGTAGTGTTAGTTTGTCCCTTTTAAGGGGACTCAACTGATAGGCTTGATCATTCTGAGAGAGGACAGTAGTAGGATGTCACCCCCACTCGGCATCCCTCCTCACTCCAGGAGCAGCCTGGGTCCAGCCGGCCCAAGGCGAGACCCCCACTCAGAAGGGATGGGGCACTTACCTGGCTGGTTGATAGGAGCTCTGGGTTTCCGTCACTCATCCCCACGTAGGCACTGTCACCATCAAACTGGAACAGAAAGACAGAGAAGCAGCTCTGAGTAAAATGTTCTCAAGAAGACCCCGGGAGAAGGAGCCAGAGGAGGCCGGGGGACTGAATGCGCTGAGGGGGAAGGAGAAGCAAAGATGGAGCCCAGGATGCCCAGGCTCCCATTGCAGCAGGGGCTCTGTGCTCCCTGAGGGTCAGCGCCATCATCACACTTAGGAGGAAGAGAGGAGAACCTTTCTGCCCTTTACACCCTGTCCATAAATGTGCCAGGCTGCCTCGTCAGATACGGAGCTCCCCACCCCTGGAAGTGTGCAAAGATCTCTCTCGGCCAAAATGACCTCGGACCCTTTTCAGCTAGAGCTGGAATTCCACATGATGGAGGGAGGCCGAGACCCCCAAGGCCTTGCAGTCATGACAGCCTGCCCGGATGTGTCCTACAGGCCTTACCGTCCTGTGGTAGAAATCATGCACAGGAACTGCAGTCCTGTGTTCTGAGAAGCTGCCAATTCTGAATTCAGGAAGAGCTGCCCGCAAGAGGGAGCAGGTGTAATGAAGTGTGGCTGCCCTTTTCCCTGAAGGTGACCTTGAGCTGGTGTCTGAACTTCTGAGGTTTCTCATCTGTTAAATGGGAATAATGACATGGTTCCCTCTCTACAAGATGTTGCACTGAAACAAGGAGTTCATTCAATTCCAGTTAGTTCCCTTCCTGTTCCCTTTGAGGCAGGTGTCTGGGATGGCATTCCCTAGAAGCAGAGCCTGAGACAAGGATTCAAATGCATGTGGTTTTTGAGAAGTGCTCTTTAGGAATAACCTTACAGGGTGGGAGGGATGCAGGACAGGGCAGTGGAAGGAGCTAAGCAAGGATGTGGTCTCGGCTGGGGACTTGTTGGAGCCTGATCCCATGGGGAGCTCTGGGTATGAACCGTACCACAGAGTTAAATCCCAGCATGAAGCAAGGGGCAGGACTTCTGTAGCCCAGGTCAGTCAGCCACTGGGAGACAGGGGGAGGCATAACCTGAGCATGGTGGCCCCTTTTGACCAAGGACAGTGCTCCTGAAAATTGTGCCAGCTGTGACCCACGTGTAGCCCGTGCTCACAGCAGATGGGAGATGGCCGTGCTGGCTAGTAAAAAGATCTGGGTGGAGTACCAACGGCAGCTGGCTATTTTAATTGGAAATTTTATTTTTTATTAGGTTATATGCACATGGTTCAAAATTCCCAAAGTACAAAAAGCAACAGAGTGAGAAATCTCTTCCCACCCCACCTCCTAGCCATCCATTACCCCTCTCCAGAGCCAGAGGCAACCACTGAGTTTACCAGCTTCTTTTACATCCTCTCAGAGATGGTCTGAATATATACATTTTATAGTCATTTCTTTCACATAAATGACAGCATTCTATACATACCATTTTGCATCTTATTTTCCTCCTAGCAACACATCTGCGAAAGTCTTTTATATCAGAACATAATTCTGTCTTCCGGTACCTCGTATTCCACAGGATGAATGAAACATATATATTTAACTAGTCGAGCACATGAGCAATTGACTTGTTCCTAGTCTTTTACTAGTCCAGCATTGCTCCCATGAATAGATTTGTACATCCATCATTTCGCAGGGGTGTGAATTTACTGTAGGATTAGTTTGTATGATCGCTGAGTCCAGTTGTGTGTACATTTGCAACTTTGATAGACATTGCCAAGCGGCTCTCATGGAGGCTGTAAAAAGCCACACTCCCACGATCAGGCTCAAGATGTCAGTTCATCTCTCACAGAGGCTTCACTCAGAGAGGCTTTCCTCATCAACTGGCTCAGAGGCCAGCCTCCCACCTCTGTGGACTATGAGAGCTCACCTCTGCCACCACCACTCCCCACTCCCCGCTCTACCTTGTTCTTTGTTCCATAGGCTCTTTACCTTCTAGCATCTATATAATTTACCAAGTTCTTTGCCTATATTTGGATTCCCTCTGCTAAAATGGAGACTCCTAAACACCTAGAATAGTGCCTGGCATAGACAAGATACTCAGTAAATGCTTGTGGATGGATGGATGGATGGATGGATGGATGGATGGATGGATGGATGGATGAAACCACCACTGCACCATTCCCTGTCTTTTACCAAGCCAGTCTTCCCATCGAAGCAGTGGAATTGGTGGTTTTATCCAACTGCCTGATCAGACCAGGGAGGGGTAGAATCCTTCAGTGACTGCTGAATTAGCAAAAGTAAAGGCCAGGCCAGGCCAGGCATAGGATCTGGGTACTGAACCCCAATGTAGGGCTCCAACCACCACATTGCACCCTGAGCTCATGCTTCAAGGCCCTGTTCAAAGATCACCTCCTCCAAGAAGCCTGCCATGCTGTCCCACCCTCTGGCTGTCCCTCTTAACAAATAGATTGTCTCCACATCTGTCTTCTACCCTGTGTGGGGCAACATGGAGGCTGGACAGTGTCCTGGTCATTTCCAAATCTCTCAGTGCCTGGCACAGGCTGGTATCAGGAATAGGATTATGAGTTGGGCAGGGCAGGGAGCTTTCAAGAATAGCTCCTGGGTACTATTCGATGTGTCACCATGGCCATGTATTATTTGGGTAAAAAGAAAACTTTTTTAAAAAACACACATAATTTATAAGTATGTTCTAAAAGAAAGAAAGATAGGAAATAGAAGGGGGCTAAGTTTAACCAGGTATTTGTAACATTTGATAAAGCGACAGTCATCAAACAATATAGTATAGGCTAAAAATATAAGAATATATATCGAAGGAGGAGAGGACAAGATGTCCCCAAAAGGACTGTGCCACAGCCCATTTATTAAACACTGACTAGAATGGAGCCACCACAAAAGGAGGAGCCTTGTCTGCTGTCTCCCCCAATGCACAGAGCAGGCACTCAACGGATATCTGGTGAATGAGTGAATACACCTGGCACCGAGCAAAATGCTTTCCACGGAAGATCTCATTTAACCCTCACAAAACCCCTGTTTAAAACCAAAGAAACCGTTTGAGAGGACAGGCAGACATGTCCGAGATGGTGCAGCTAGGGAGAAGCTGGACAGTTAGTTACAGAATGGTCTGTTGGCCTCTTGGGCTTGGTCTCTCCCACCCGGCTTTACGCTCCTCGATGGCAGGGATCGGGGCTTTGCTGCACCATTCCCTGTATAATCGATACTTAGCCCGGCACAAACAGACGTTCGATGAGGATGCGTTAGTGGTTCGGGGCAGGAGGACTCATCCACAGTGAGCAGTGGACAATGGCACTGGGGATGCGAGGAAAGGAGACCCTGGATCTTGATGTCCGTGTGCTGGGGGTAGGAATGGGGTTGGGCAGTGGGTCCTCCTGAAGTCACCAGAGCCTGCCTCGAGTGAGCTTGAAATTCATTGATTTGTTTAGTCAACCAAGAAAGAGCTGCCACAAGCTGGGGTGAAGCTTGCTTCCTGCTTTCGAGGAGGCCCTAAGACGTTGGTGGCAGCTCTTGAGGCAGGGCCTGGGTCTGCCTCCATTTGGCTATCCCTGGGGGCCTGGCCTGAGCCCTGGGAGCACACCGGGCTGGGGACCTGGCTCCTGAGCGGCCGTGAACAAGGGGCCCTGAAGTGGTGGTGTGACCTGTTTCCTGTCCACCTCTGCCCAGGATTCCACCATGTCAGAGATCTTGGAGGGGGAAAGCAGGGAGGGAGGGGGACCTGAGGGCTCCCAGACTTCCCCTGGCTTGGCCTCCAGTCTGTGGTACTAAGGCCTGGAGCTTTCCCCTCCGCCCTCCACTTGGGGGACCCTTTCTAGAGGAAAGAACATACCCAACAGAAGATGTCACTAAGCCAGCCTCTGTGCTCAGGCACAGCAGGACCACCTCCTCCTCAATGTGCACAAACAAGATCAAAACACCCACATCTATACCCACTGCATAGCAAATGCTGAGTGTGTATGTGACCCCAAAAGTATACGGCATATGCAGTGTGCCCAAGCATGGTGACAACTTAAGCACCACAAACCAATGGGGGCCTATGATCACACACAACACAGTGCTCAAGGCAGCACCTAGTCACACATGTACCACATCCATGGGTACCACAGACCAACAGGAACAGATGGGTCCACAGCACAAGGATGAGTGTGCACATATCACAGACTCTTTACAGGGCCGAGTACACAATACCCACAGCACGCACACAGGGAAAGGAGGGGAGGTCCGATGTGTATAAATACACTACCCGCAACAGTATAAACGTAACGCATGTAAATGCACACACAAACATATGCGGCGTGAGCATGCACAGACATACAAAGCGAAGATGCACATGAACTTAAATTCTGCGCATAGTTCACCATATATCAGTCCCTCAGTCAAAAATCCTCTTTCCACAGCACACAACCTTTCATATGCTTTAAAATATGAAGGAAAAAAAATGCAGGAGGAAACAACGGCCTAAGAATTTCCATGAAACGCCAGAACGTCCTCTTACCACCGACTGGAATAGATTAATTTTCCCCATTTCATATTCTAATTATAATTCCTTTTCCCATCACCATCTTCAGTCCTCATTACAGCTGGAAGATTGTTCTGCAAAAGCCAGGCCTTCATCTTCTCTTCCCAAGAGTTTTGTCATGGAAATGAGTTTTGGAATCTGAAAGAACCCACATTTTTGCAAATACCGAATGTGTGGGGATAACCCTTTCATGACGGCCACCGGGGACTCAGTTCACAGAGGCTTCTAAAAGGGCTGTCTCTCCTCACACAGTGTGGTCCCCTTGGCGAGAGGGGCTCCTGGGCCCCTATTCCAACAGCCTCCTCCCCAAGCTAGACCCTTTATTTTTTTAATATTTAAGGGAACTTAGCAAATAGGCAGCCAAGGTAAAAGATGAGAAGCCCTGATCTTAAGTGAGGCAGATGATGCTGGCTCCATCTGTGCCACCTCGGGAAAACTCCTGAACTGCTTGAAGCCTCAGTTTCCTCATTCTTATGACCCACGGAGTCACTGATTCATAAAAAGTGTAAATTAAATAACTGTGGAATGGACAAATGTGATAAGTGGGAGGATGAATAGATGGAAGGGAGGGAATAAAGGATGGGATGGGATGGATGGATGGATGGATGGATGATGGATGGTATAAATCAGCACTGTCAAATAGAAATATAATGCAAGCCACTTACGTAATTTAAAATTTTATAGTAGCCACCGTTAAAAAAATAAATATAAACAGGTATAATTAATTTTTAATGACTTTTTTAATTTAACCCAATATATTCACAATAGTATGATTTCAACATGTAATCAGTAGAAAAATTATGAATGAGATGATTTACATTTTTTGGTAATGTCTGAGAAATCTTTAAGGAAACTTAGCAAATAATCAGCCAAAAGTCACACGTTGCTGGTGCTTAACATAATGAATAGAGCAGAGAATAGTTGGAATGGTAAGATGAGTGATGTATGGTGGGTAGGTATATGGGTGGCATGGAGGGATGGAGGGATGGAGGGATGGGGAGTTGGGTGGGAGGGTAAGATGAATGGTCTGGGGAATGAATGGGCCAGTAGGTGGATAAACAGGTGACACCACGGCTGGATCAGAAAGTGGGATGGGTGGGTGGAATGGATAAATGTGTGGGCAGAAGGGTGGGTGGGATGTGTGGATTGGATGGTTGGGATGGGAGGGAGTAATGGATGGACGGATGAGATGGGATGGCTAGATAAGTATGAAGAGATAGGTGGATGGGAAGATGATTGGGATAGCGGGTAAGATAAACAAAGATGGTTAGGATGGGTGTGTGGGGTCCGTGGATAGATGTCTGGGTGGATGAGCTGCCTGGGTAAATGGAAGGTATTGAATGGGTGGATGCAATGGATAGGTAGGTGGATAAGTGGGTCTGGTATTTCCTTCTCACTCTATCTACGGTTTCCCTGGACAATGTCATAACTTCTCAGGGTTGCAACATGTCACTGACTTTCAAATGCTCATCTTTAGCTGAGTCACCTCCAGATTCCAATGTACAGTTTCCCCCTGGACATCTCCCCCATTTGGTCCATGAGCACCTCAAATACAACACACCCAACGCTGAACTCGTGTCACCTCAATGGACCTGCTCATTCTCCAGGGTTCTATCGTCATGAGACAAGGTGTCACCTTGCACAAAGTGCCATAGTCAGGACCTCCAGGGCAACTCGTCCCCTTCCCTCCTACATCCCCCCTGAGCCAATCACCCACAGAAGCTTTTTGCTCAGCTTCCCCTCCCCCTCAATCCATCTTCCACCCTGCCTGTCACTAGCTGTCTTTTGGCAATGCCTCCACTGCTCAGATGAACCCTGGCATCCAGGAGGCTCCATGACAACCAGACCTGAGCCTCAGCTCCCACAGCGTCCCAAACGTTCCAGGATTTTCCAGTGCCAACTGCTTTTGCACACACTGTCCCTTCATCAGTGTGGAGTTACCATTCTCCCTTCCTTTAACCACTGAAATCTAACTCTTCCCAGGTCTTTTTTCTGGCTGTGCGCTGCAGCCTTAACAGTCTTGCTAGCTTCTATAAACACATATTCTTGGGCCCAACCTTAAAGCCTCCATCCCAAGTCAGCTTTGGACTTAATTCAACTTCCACGCATAGTGTGATATACTGGGCGACATTTCAGCATTTATTCCTGAATTGAAATATTTGTTCCACCACTTAATGGCTGTGCGCGACCTTGGCTTTAATCTATCTCTCTTTGCCTTAGTTTCCTCACCTGTAAAGTGGTATTGATGGTAGTTATTAATTTTTGACCCATAAGTTAAATATATGTAACATAATGCTTAATAATGGAAATGATTTTTGACAGGTGCTTAATAAATGCTATCTACTCTTGCTATTATGTGCTAAACTCTTGTCCCTTCGGCAGCTGCCATCGCCCTCAGTCCAGCAGGGAACCATGTCTCCTATGTCACTGAAGCCATCAGATATCCCCTCCAAGTCTTCCACCTTCCCCACATCACTTACATCACAATCACACCCATCCTGACCTTTCCTTTAGTCTGATGGGTGAAGCATGTCCCTCCTGTTCAACCCTTTCACCTTGACCTCCCTTTCACCCCCTCCCTCCC
>NW_011888928.1:2945779-2953436 GCF_000151845.1 Pteropus vampyrus
CACCTGTAAAGTGGTATTGATGGTAGTTATTAATTTTTGACCCATAAGTTAAATATATGTAACATAATGCTTAATAATGGAAATGATTTTTGACAGGTGCTTAATAAATGCTATCTACTCTTGCTATTATGTGCTAAACTCTTGTCCCTTCGGCAGCTGCCATCGCCCTCAGTCCAGCAGGGAACCATGTCTCCTATGTCACTGAAGCCATCAGATATCCCCTCCAAGTCTTCCACCTTCCCCACATCACTTACATCACAATCACACCCATCCTGACCTTTCCTTTAGTCTGATGGGTGAAGCATGTCCCTCCTGTTCAACCCTTTCACCTTGACCTCCCTTTCACCCCCTCCCTCCCATGTCTTCTCCTCATTCATTCTCACGCTTGGTCCTGGGTCTAAGATCTGAACCAATATGAAATCAGTCAATGTCCTTCTTGTATCACATACTGAAGCGCCTACAATGTACTAAGTAACACGCTCCCACCCGTTGGAGATCTATAATAAATAAAGCTTGTCACAAGGCATTGAAAAGAGGGAAGACCAAAGGAATTATGAGGTTACAGAGGGGGCAACGGTCACTGCTCATTGACGGATATCTGGTGAGTGCTTATATGTGCCAACATTGTATTGACACCAGACACATCGTAATGATGACGACAGCCCCTGCCCTCAAGGAGCCCTCAGTCCTTTGGAGAAGTTTGGGAGAAGAAAACACTCCTATTCTCCGAGTCTGAGTAAAGAAGACGGGCCAGTCTTTGGCCATAGTCTCAAGACAGGAACAAGTAACCACAAAACTTGTTTGTAGCCAGTCCCTATTGCTTAGTGACAGCTTCGCATTCACCCGGGCCCTGAAAATCAAGCAATCAGTAATAGTCTTACTCCAATAGCCACATGTCCACAACCAGGGGTCAGCCAGTCCCAGAACCTCCTGATAGGGAAGTCCCCCTATCCCAGGGCTCCATGCTTCCCCAAACCCTGCAAAGACGAGCTCTTGCTTGATTTGGAGAGACTAGCTTTGCAAAGTATAGCAATGAATTCAGCGTCCTGTTTTAGATATCGAATGATGGCCTCTTCTTAGACCAATGTGACCATGGCAGGATAAGGTTATCACAGAGGAGTAGAAGCAGGGAGGAGGGCCTTTCAAAAGAGGCATTCTGACAAAGGTGACTTGGAAGCTCCAGAATGTATGACAACCAGGAGTTGGCCAGGTAAAGAGCAGGGAACATGACATCCAAGGCTGCTGTGAGCACAGGGTAGTGAGCAACTACTGTATACCAAACCTCACCTCAGAGCTGTGCCTGGTCATCTCATTGGAACCCTCCCAGAAATTCTAAGGCTACATGACCAGCCCCATTGCAGAGATGAGCAAGGAGAGACTCGGGGTGGTTGGGGAGCTTGCCCAAAGCCACCCAGTCAGTTCTAAACTTGGCCTTGACTCCAGGTACCAAAGCAACAGTCGTTCTGTAGAAGCTGCTGCCCCTCCCCTCTGCACAGAGACATAGATCAAAGACCAAGGATGCACAGCCCTTAGGCCAGCCAGTCACAGACACCAAGAGATGAGCCTCGCAGAGATCTGAAGAGGAAGCAATCAAAGCCACATACACTGCTCCCCACATCAGGCCATGAGAGCACTCGTTCTGTACAGATAAAACACAGCTCGAAAGATAGAGGCATCTAAAAAAAAAGAAAAAGAAAGAAAAAGACAGAGGCAGCAAATGTGGCAGCTGCACCCTGGGCCCTGCCGAGAATGTGGTTTTAGGTGGAAGACTCACAGAGAGATGCACGTCAGGACCAGGAGACGTTGGGGGAGGGGGCAGAGAGGCATTGCACAGATGAAATGGAACAGGGGTAGAGCCCCAGGCTCAAACTCTGACCAGGTCCTGTATGTTTAACTCCAGGCCCACCATCACCCAGAGAAGGATGATAGATATAGCACAGTCATTGCAGACATGGGCTCTGACGCCAGGCTTCCTGGGTTCAAATCTTGGGCTTGCTTTTCAAGCTGAGTGCCCTTTTAATAAAGTTACTGTCTCAGTTTCCTCATCTGGAAAATGGGTATGACTATCATTTGGATTAAATACGTTAACACAAAGAATGTGTTTAGATCATTGCCTGGTACAGGGAAAGCACTTAACAATCGTTAGCTATTACTTATATTATTATTTAATCTTCATGACAACCCTACAAGGATGCCATAACTGTTTCTTTTCTGTAGATGAAGAAACTGGGGCTTCGTGAAACCCTTGAGGTCCTGAGCATGGGAAAGACCCCTGATGCCTCTAGCCACCAAATATAATTTGAAATAAAATTCATAAATTAAAATCTTTGTAAGAGAGTCCAACTGAGGCCTGATTTCTTTCCACGATGATGACTTGTGCTTTCTTCCTGAAATATCAAATATCAATTTCTTTCCAAAGAATGGTTTTCTCCTTAGCTCCTGTTTTGCCAGACATAACATGCATTCTTACTCTGCCCTCTGAGAAATATAATCCAGTGTGATGACTGAGGCCCAGAGAGGTTAGGGGATCTGCCCAAGGCTACACAGCCAGAACATGCCCAAGCTGGCCTCACAAAAGCCCACGCTGGCTTCCCAACTACACAATTTGCAAGCTGGTGATCCCACGACTCTGGGCCTGGGGTCTTATCTACCAGTAAGGGGGCCAACACCTTGGGCACAGCCTGACAGCGGGGCTGGGAGCGGGCTGTGGCCACTGCAGGACCCTCTTCTCCACTGCTGAGAAGAGTTGGCTTGGACACTGCCACTTGTTTTAGTCAATAAAAAACATGGAGAGGCAGTGTGAAAAGCCAGTGATCACTACAGCTTGGTGGTGGAGCGCTACCAGGCAGGTGAACTAGCTCCTCCGGAAGGTGGGGATCACTGCCTCTGGTTTACAGATGAGGAAGCAGAGCCCTCCCACCTCCCACCTGGCTCCAACCATGCTCTCTGTAGAATCTGCACTGTCCAGTGTGGTGGCCACCAGACACACGTGGCTATTGAGCATTTAGCATGTAGCTAGTCCAAAGTGAGAAGTGTTTAAGTGTAAAATACATATTGGTCTCAAAGCCTTATTACAACAAAAAAACAAAAAAGAATGTAAAATGCCTCAGCAATATATTTCCATTGATTATATAAGATTTTGGATATATAGAGTTAACTAAAATATATTATTAAAATTAATTTTATGTTTCTTTTTACTTTTTTTAAAGTGGCTACTAGAGAATTTTAAATTACATACGTAATTTGCGTAACATTCTACTGGACAGTGCTGATCGAGATGCCAGACCCTCTGCTCCAGACCCAGAACCTCAGAGATGGAAGAGTCCACATCAGCAATAGTCGAATCCAATTCTCCTGGTAGATATGAGGAAACTGAGGCCCATAGAGGGAGAGTGACTTGTTTAAGGCAAGAGGATGGCACACAAGCATTCACTCATTCAAGAAATGTTCATTGAGTTCTAGGTGGTGGAGAGCAGAAAACAGAATACTGAGCCACATCTCAGCCCAGGGGTGACGCGGTGATGGTGCAGGCCTCCTTGCCTGGCCAAGTGCCCCTGGAGACCAGGGCAGTTAGACTTGGCACCAACCCCTCATCCCTCCACAGTTGGCTCTGATCACAGAGCCCGTAGACTGCAGATAGAAACTCCAGCTCCAACCCAGAGCAGATATACCTCAAAGACCACTGGTGAGTCCCACCACAGGGCGTGATCCAGCTGCAGCTGACGACAGGGCCCGATGGGCAGGGTATCCCAGTGGGCATAGCATAGCCGCCTGGCAGGCCTGTGTTTCTTCCACTGGTGGTAGCTTACACGCCATCCGCATTACCACAGATTTATGGCAAAAATTATCCTTTCTCTCAGTTCCATTTAAAGCCATTTGGAGCTCGCTCCCATCCCCGATTATAAATCTAATTGCACATTCCAAACAGACAAGCGCTCATTAAGCTTTAATTATGCACATGTTGTTTTCAACAAACATTTTCATTTGGCCGCTCTGAGGGGGAATGATTCCAAGGAGGCTTTAGACACTGCCTATGGCTGCAGGGAGCCGAGGCCTGGGAAGTGGGTCAGGGTGTGGTCAGATGAGGCCATCCAAGGGCAGGGCCAGGACCCCATCAGTGCTGGCTCATGACTTTGATGGCTTTCCATCCAGCTTCTGCTGCAGGAGATGTCAATGTGTGAGTTCTCAGCTGGTCCCACCTATTCCCCCAGTGTGCCCAGAGTCTTATCTAAGCTGGCCGATGCCTCTCTGGGATGGGGAGGAGAGAGGATAGGGACCCACACTCCCAGCTCTGAAGGATAAACTCACCATCAGTGGGAGCTGACTTCTTCAAAGCCTTAGGGCTTGTCCCTCCTCCCACCCCACAGACTGCAGCTGGGCCATCTTTCTCCAGCACAATCTTCCACTCCCTCATTCGTTCACTCATTTATTCCACAACTATTTACTGAGCACAGACTTAATCAAGTGATGCAGGGCCAATGCGGATCACAGCAGAAAAGGCCCCTGTCTGCTTCTGCCCAGGTCATTCTCCTTCAAGCCTCATCTTCTCCACTAGAGAAAAGTCAAATTCTTTACTGTAGCATTCAGAGCACTTGAGAACCTGCCCCCTGCTAACCTGACCATCCAGGCTGGCCTCTCATCCCTTTCACGCTCCTCCCCTACTCTGCCTGAGATGTCTCAAGCTCCCTGCATGAACCACATGCTCCCACACGTCTAGGCTCCTATAACTTTGTATTTTCCACCTGAACCTTCCTTCTCTTTCTTTTCCTGGCAGTTAATTCCCATTCACTATCATGTTGTCTCCCTTTAGGAAACCATTGCTGACACTCACTCCCAGACCAGAATGGCTGCCCCCAGCTGGGGAGCATCTACAAAAGCATTTATTGAACCATAATACCATAACCGGCTGCCACGTGTCCATTTCTAAGACCAGCCTGCCCTACTATTTCCCTTAAGGATCATCTCCTCCCAGGATCGACAGAAGTACGTACTCGCTGTGTGGCCTGAACAAGGTCATCCTCTGTCTGGCCTCAGTTTCTTCATTTGTACAAGGACAAGTTGAATGAGCAAGGCTCTCTGGGCCCCTCAGCGGTTCTGTCTGTTTTAAGTTTCGTGGTTTGTCTGGGAGCTAGACCTTCCTCTTCCCGCCTGAACAGTGTCCCAAAGACACAACCTGCCTTCAAACATCCAGCCAGGACCCTCCAGAGCTGAGGGAGCTCGCCAAGCCATGTTTATCGAGCACAAATGGCCCACGCCCAGAGATGGGAGGACAGGGGTGATGCAGAACCCCCAAGGCCTCTCCTCAAAGAGCTTCTGGAAATACAAGCAAGTGAAATACACATGTGTTTTTAAATGGATATCAAGATCCATTCAGTACCTGATGGTTACTTGTGGTTTTAGGTCAGGGTCCCAGGAAACAGACTCTGAGTTGTGAGATGGGAAGTTCAGTGGGGAGCCCTACAGGACAGTGAGGGAGCAGGACTGGGCAGAGGGACAAAATTGGACTGCGATGCAGTCACATCAGAGGCCTCAGCCTGTCCCAAGTCTGGAGCTGGGATGGCTCTGCAAAGATGTCCCAAATTGAAGCAGCGAGCTGAGCCGCTGCATTCCCAAGCGGGCAGTCAGTGGATCCCCGCTGCCTCTGTGGAGGATGATGAATAACGCTGGCCAAGGACCCCCACTTCCACCAAAGGCAAAACCTGGAAAGAGACACAGCTGTGAGGTGGTAGCAGCCAATATTCTCAACAGCTGGCAGAATGAGTGTCTCAGTCAGGAAAAGATCTGGGTGACTTATGACAGTGTCCACTAACGTTATGATCATTGATTCAAATTTGGGTGATATTTACATAGCACTTACCATAAGCCAGGCACTCGTAATTGATTTACGAATTTTAACTCACGTAATCCTCACAACAACTCTATGAGGTAAATCACACTCCTATGGCTCCCGTTCTACAGATGAGAAAACCGAGGACAAGTGAGGTTAAGTGGCTTACCCAAGGCCACACAGCTAGTAGTAGAGTCAGGATTCAAACCCAGGAAGCAGAACTCCAGAGTCTAGGCTGTAATGACAAAGCTATGCCACTCCTCCGGCTCTGCCCTGCTGCTTCGCAAAGGCACAGAGCTGTCCACTCCCAGCCTCAACCCCAGAGGCTGGGCTGCGGTCAGCGGTCAGCGGTCAGCGGTCAGCAGTCCAGAGCCTTGGGTTGCCCGGTGCTGCCAATATTTGTGTTTGACAATTATCTATCATCCGAGCAATTGGGAACAAGTCCCAAAACAGATCCTCGCCAAAGACAATTAACTAACAGCCACATGAGTATACATAGGGTGGGACTGTGGCATTGGGAAGGGAGGGGGCAGAGTGTGGCTGGGACAATAAGCAGCAGATGAGCTGGAAGATATTTTCTCCCCGGCTCTACAAAACAAGCCACAATCATGCCACAAAGGGCTTGTATTGTTGGAAGGGAAATATATCAACGACAGTGTTCAATCGTAGGGCAGTTAAAAAAAGAAGAAAAGAAAAAAAAATCTTTTGAAAGTGTAATTTGACCTAGAAAGGTTTTCTAGGGCAGCTGAACTTGGCACTTTTGCATCTAACCCCAAAAACCTAACACAGACAAAGTGCCATGTTCGCTTCCTTCTGTCAATACCAGATAACACAGGAAACGGTATTTGTAAACACTGCAGCTATGTGTTTTTAAATGCTGTATGAAAATCGGCCTTCGGACTTGGGAGCTGAGAGAACACTGGAGCAGGCCAGCTCTGGCAGCCCGCAGACCCGGGTTCACGGCCGGGCTCCACTCTTAGCCGCTATGTGACTGTGGCAGGGGTCTCACGGCCCTGATGCTCACAGTCGTCTCCTATAAGATGGGAATGGAACTAGTGGGCTCGTGGTGCCGTCTGGTCGTGTGCAGGCACACCGAGGTGCTCTAGAAAGGCTGGGTCCCAATTCCACCCCAGCTGCCTTTCCAGGCGGAGGGCCACCCTCTGTTCTTGACTATCGAATTCCGCTGCCCCAGGTCTGGACTCTCCCTGGTAACCCTGAAGCACAGGAGCCAGGAGGGCAGAGGGGACAGGGACTGGGGTGCTTTATCCTAACGATCTTTTCTCCCCAGAAAACACAGAGCGAGCAAACCACGCTCCAAGGCACAGCACGTGCCAATGAGTTCTTCTAATTCATCTTTACTATCGAGCAACCCAGGGTAAATCAAATCACGGGCCTCAGGTCCTCAGAGACATTCCCATGATCCCATTGGGGAAACTGAGGCTCAGGCTGGTAGATGGCCCACAGTTACTGGCAACAGCATGCTGAGGGTGACAACCACCAGGTTACCCGGTTCCCTGAGCCTATGCCTCCAGAAGAAGCCAGAGTTAGCCCTGTCACTGTAAAAACCAAGGATGCAGACAGCATCCCTACCTTTGCCAGGCCCTGATCTAATCACTTACTATGGACTTGGCCTTGTGCCAGGCTCTCACGGGACCAAGAACACAGAAGTGATCCCCAGAGAAGTTTGGGGTCCACAGCAAGTCTAGGCATCGCCACCAAGGCACTAGGTGGAGGTAGGCCAGGTGAGAGCAGTTGATGCACACCTATCAGGTGCAGGGACCATCAGAGTGAGCAAGCAGTAGGCAGCTGGGAGAGTAAGAAAACTGTGGT
>NW_011888928.1:2955096-2957885 GCF_000151845.1 Pteropus vampyrus
CTCACCACACATTTATCTCAAGTCCATCCAGTCTTGCTTAAAACCGCCTTCTGTTCTGTGTGCTGGAGAGGGTATCGGTGATGGATGAGACACAGTCTTTGTCCTCCTGAAGCTTTGGTGTAGTGAGGGGAACATAACTAGGAATTAAAATATGGGTGGTAAATATTTTGGGAACCAGAGTACATGGGAGCCTAGAGACTTTTCAGAGGACGTAGCTTCTAAGCAGATCTCCCTGCAGGCTGAGTGGAATTAGCCAGGTGAGGGCAGAAGGCACCAGACAGAAGGGAGAGAGCAGTGGAACAGCATTTGCCAAGGCCAAGAGCTGGAGAGGCGGGCCCATTCATGGAGGCGGGAGGCAGCGAGATCTTAGATGCAACAGCAAATAGCGCTTTATCCCGATGGGGCTCAGGGCTACACTGGGAAGTTGAGGCTGAAGCCCAGAATGTGAGCTGCATTTCAGAAACTGGACTCTGGCTTCTGGATGGAGAATGGGTTGGGGATGGTAAGGTTTGAGCCTATCTAGGAAGCCAGGCAGAAGCTGCTGTGATGATCACAAAGCCTGGGCAGAGAAGAAACAGTCGATAAAGCAATAAGAATTAAAACAGTATGGCAGTGATTCAAAAATTTGTATTGATGGTAGAAAGGGAAGAAAGGTTGGAACTAGAATAAAACCACGACAGTCCCCAGTGTGTTTTCCAAAATACAGAACTGAGAGTCTCAGAAATGAATGAAAGCTGCCAAGAGCAAGGGATCCCCAGGAGTCGGAAAGGGGGTGACTCACGTAGTTAGTTCGCAAACCCTAATTTCCTCTTCTTGGTCACACACTTCCTTCTGACTTCTTTTTCTGATGATTCATAAGAAAAAATTTTGCCTTTTAAATCAAACCAGAAATGCTTGCATACCTGGGCTCACTCTGCCCAAGCTTTAACCTCTGCCCCTGAGCAAACCCCAACTTAACCCCAGGTGACAAAGAAGACGCTGGATGCCACAAAAGTGAGAGGAAATGAGATTTCTGGCTCACTTTCATGCCCCTCAAGGGTCCGCAGCAGCAGTACACACACAGGTCCACAACCCCCTTAGCCAGAACACATGGGGTTTCAGAATTCAGAATTTGTCTGGATTTCAGCTAAGGGAGTTTAGAGCTGAATCGAGTACTGGGAACACATGGGCTAGGCCCTTGTTAGAAGACCATCCCTCTATACGTCCATTTTACAGATGAGGAAACTGAGGCTCAGAAAGTAAAAGAAACTGCCCAAGGTCTCACAGCTATTAGGTGGCTGAGCGGGGATTCGAACCCAGATCTAATGTCTTTCCACATGCATGTGTGGATCCTCCAGGCTGCTGAAATGCCAGGCAGAGCGTTTCACATTATGGGGAATATGGGCGTCCCTGGGACTGGGCCAAGACCAGGTGTAATGGGAATCGGGCAGCTCCTCCTCAGGGGCTTGTCTCCTCAGACAGGTCCAGGAGCATGCGGCCACCCTCAAGGCCCAGAGCTCCCAGCATCCTCTGCAGACATGGTCTCAGCCCTCGCAGGCCTCAAAGTCCCCCGGGGGAGGCAGGCGACAAACAAGCAAGCATACAAAAGTGGCTACAATTCTGGTAAATGCCGTGAAGCAGGCCAAGAGAGTACAGAGGTAGAAGACGGAGAGAAACTTCCTCGACGAGGTCTCTCTCTAGAGATGACCATTAAACTGGGGGACCCCTGAAGGAGCAGAAGGAGCCTGCCACATAATAAGTAGGGGTGGGAGCACTGTGGGCAGAGGAATCTGCCAGTCCCTGGGGTCAGGGGGCAGGAAGCTCTCACCTGGGGCAGGAATAATGTGGCTAGAACATAGGAAGTAGAGAGGTGGGACGAGGAGGAGTCCAGAGCTGCCAGCAGGGGCCAGATCGGGTGGGGTCCTGGGGCTATGGGAGGGACTTAGATTTCATCCCAAACAGGAAGCCTTTGGAGAATTTTTGCAGAGGAGTACTATGTTCCGATTTATCCTTTAAAATATGACCCAGGCTGCCATATGGAGGAGGGATTCTGTGCGACTCCATTCTGTGAGTCTTAGTTCTCTCATCTATATAACGGGTTCATGAGACACCTTGTGAAAAGCACAGCCAAGGGGTTTCTGGCACAGGGCTGACTCCTAGAAGGTGGAAGGGTTTTTGCCCCTAATCACACACCAGGAGAAGCCCGTCCTAAATCATCCATGAGTCACTCCCCTGCTCACACTCCTTCGAAGTTCCCTTTGTCTTTGACTCTTCCCCTTGGTCCCCAGGTCCTGCTCGATCCGGTTCCTGCTGACTTCTTCGCCTCCCATCGGACCTCTACTCTCCTGCCCGCTGAACCACTCCTGAAACGCAGCCAGGCCCTTGGCCTAGAGCACAAGCCTCCTCTGCACTGGCACTGCTATCAGCCTCCCCTTCCTTCCCACAAACACTGGACGAGCATCAGCCCTGGGCTGGCCCCGTCCCGAATACTTAGAGGCTCCAAAAGTAAGCTGAAGACGTGTGTGCACATGCTCATGTGTGTCCGTGCCCATGAAACAAGGACCCAAACGAATCCAGCCTGGCCCTCTTCTGCCCGCTGGGCTGGCTCTTATCCCCTCACTCGTGCATCCATGTCCTGAAGGAGGGTTTACTGAGCATCCACTTGGTGCTGGGTACCATTTCAGGCCCCTGGGATATAGCAGTGACCAAAAAGATCCCTGGAGCTTCCCTCTTGCATTGGAGACAGAAAACAAACAAGAAGCATAGTAAATAAGTCACTTACATAGTATGGTAGAAGGTTCTAAGAACTA
>NW_011888928.1:2957935-2960200 GCF_000151845.1 Pteropus vampyrus
GACGAGGTCTCTCTCTAGAGATGACCATTAAACTGGGGGACCCCTGAAGGAGCAGAAGGAGCCTGCCACATAATAAGTAGGGGTGGGAGCACTGTGGGCAGAGGAATCTGCCAGTCCCTGGGGTCAGGGGGCAGGAAGCTCTCACCTGGGGCAGGAATAATGTGGCTAGAACATAGGAAGTAGAGAGGTGGGACGAGGAGGAGTCCAGAGCTGCCAGCAGGGGCCAGATCGGGTGGGGTCCTGGGGCTATGGGAGGGACTTAGATTTCATCCCAAACAGGAAGCCTTTGGAGAATTTTTGCAGAGGAGTACTATGTTCCGATTTATCCTTTAAAATATGACCCAGGCTGCCATATGGAGGAGGGATTCTGTGCGACTCCATTCTGTGAGTCTGAGTTCTCTCATCTATATAACGGGTTCACGAGACACCTTGTGAAAAGCACAGCCAAGGGGTTTCTGGCACAGGGCTGACTCCTAGAAGGTGGAAGGGTTTTTGCCCCTAATCACACACCAGGAGAAGCCCGTCCTAAATCATCCATGAGTCACTCCCCTGCTCACACTCCTTCGAAGTTCCCTTTGTCTTTGACTCTTCCCCTTGGTCCCCAGGTCCTGCTCGATCCGGTTCCTGCTGACTTCTTCGCCTCCCATCGGACCTCTACTCTCCTGCCCGCTGAACCACTCCTGAAACGCAGCCAGGCCCTTGGCCTAGAGCACAAGCCTCCTCTGCACTGGCACTGCTATCAGCCTCCCCTTCCTTCCCACAAACACTGGACGAGCATCAGCCCTGGGCTGGCCCCGTCCCGAATACTTAGAGGCTCCAAAAGTAAGCTGAAGACGTGTGTGCACATGCTCATGTGTGTCCGTGCCCATGAAACAAGGACCCAAACGAATCCAGCCTGGCCCTCTTCTGCCCGCTGGGCTGGCTCTTATCCCCTCACTCGTGCATCCATGTCCTGAAGGAGGGTTTACTGAGCATCCACTTGGTGCTGGGTACCATTTCAGGCCCCTGGGATATAGCAGTGACCAAAAAGATCCCTGGAGCTTCCCTCTTGCATTGGAGACAGAAAACAAACAAGAAGCATAGTAAATAAGTCACTTACATAGTATGGTAGAAGGTTCTAAGAACTACAGAAAGAAGAAAAAGGCGACCAGGTGAGATGAACCAGAGTCCTGGAGTCGGAGGGTATATAAGTGTAAACAAGGTCGTCAAGGAGGCCTCATTAAGAAAGTGACAGTTGAGCAAAGACTAAGAGGTGAGGGAGTGCGTGGCACGTACACGGGGGAGAAACAGCCCATGCGAAGGCCCCACAGTGGGAGCGTGCCGGTGGAGATGGGTAGGTGGGCAGAACGAGCAAGGGGGGAGGGAGGAGAAGCCAGAGAGGCAGCAGGGGATGGAGTGTACCCCACAGATGGCACTGAGATTACCCTTCCCCAGAGAGAGGAAGCCAGCACTTTTTCCGTGGCCTTATCTGATGCTGTGGTCAGAAGAGCCAGCGAGGGCAGGGGTGAAGGCTGCAAGCCTCGGCACATCCGAGGAACCTCAGTGGGGCCTCGGAGCAGCTGACATCCGCTTGGCCTGCGGCTTCTTCCTGTGGCTTCTGCATCTCAGGTTGCCCCATGGTTGCTATTTTTGCTCCTGTTTGGGGTTCTATGCAGGGCTCCTCTGTGCGCGATACTAGGAGCCAGTGGGCCTGGCCCCTCTTTGGGTTTTCTCTGCTCGGAGCAAAGCGGAGGGACCATTTAAAGGTCCCAAGTGTCCTTGGGGACATCTACTGTCCAGCAAGTGGGAAAGAAGAGGGAATTCGTTATAGGTGTCATTTTGTCACTTCTCATGGCCCTCCAAAATCAGAGAGGTTAGGTGACTTGTCTAAGGTCACACGGCCAAATCAAACCACAGGCTGAGGATTCTAACCCAGTCTTTCTAGGTCTGAAGGCACTGAATTTGCAAGGGGTTATTTGCCCTCACTGCCTAAATAAATGTTTCCCAAGCACATATTCTGCGCTATTTGGCCTTCCAGAAGGCAGGGGGATGAAGGTGCATCCAGTCCTCTCGAGGGCATCACAGCACTGATGGGGAGGGCTTGACGGGGTGGGCACAGAGAGGGCTCTCTGGCACAGACTGTGGAGGGTCAGACAAGGGGGCGATCTGAGAAAGGGTCTGGAAAACAGTGATGCCATGACTCTGTCTACATGAATAAGCAGGAGTTCAAAGGGTAGAGGAAACATATTCTAGACAAAAGGGTCCGCATATACAAAACCGAGACGC
>NW_011888928.1:2961445-2967362 GCF_000151845.1 Pteropus vampyrus
CTGGAGAAATGGCCCCCAGGGTCCCGGAGAGGCTAGAATCCACTCCCCACCTATGATATGTCAGGGCTTCATTTATGAATGTCCACACACAGGAACATTTGCCAGGCCGGGCAGAGGTGGGGACTCCTGGGCAGTCCTTGGGCCCCTGTGAGGCCATCTGAGCTGTTCTCTGCTCCCAATTTCATTAATTACTAGTTTATGAATGTACAAGTCAGCGGAGGGCAGAGAGTTGTCACAGGTGCCACTAACTGCGGAAAGGAAATTAATTTCAAACATGAAGCTCACGCCCCTCTGGCAGTGCCACCTACAGCCCTGACTTCCAGCACGGAGTTGAACAGTCGGGGTTGGTGGGACCAGCCTGAATTACTGTTCTGAGGGAACTGGAGACCAAAGGAAGGTGAACTTGCCCCCAAACAATTACATAGCAGGGCACACACGCATGACTCCGCTTCCCACTCCCCAGCCACTTCGTTCTTCCCATAATTACTCAGCAGGTGCCTGCTATGCTCTAGCAGACACCCTGGGCCCCAGTCGAAGGCTCCGCCGGGTCCCCTCACCAGAAGGAGAGAACACTTTTATTTACTAAGTACCAACAACGTGCTGTACATATCTTGTCTCGTTTAATCTGCCTAACAATCCACCATTTTGAAGGCAAGGAAATTCTGGCTCAGAGAGGTAAGGTGAGCTGCTGAGGTCACACAGCAAACAAGGAACAGAGCCAAGGCTCAAAGCCAAGTCTTAAAGCCAAGTTCAGCTGCTGTACTCCAGGTTCAGGGGGTGTGCAGGCTGACCATACTACAGCCACACTCTTCCCTCTAAGGCTACCTCCCTTAGAAGGCCTTCCTCCCTGGCCAGCCCAGAGCTCTCAGCAAACACTGCTTTATTGGCTGGCAGTTGTCCTGAGACCCCACCAACACAACACTGTTCAGAAAGTGTTAAAAATAAAAGAGTCAGTTCCGTTTCAAGACAGCCAGTAAGTCCCTGTTAATCCCTCTCCCAGAAGTGACCAGAGACATAAAGAAATTCATATCGGCCAGGGCTGTGAAGCTGACTGTGGCCCTGCAGTCGAGCTCCCTAAGAAGAGAACCAGAACACAGGACCTCTGGCTACGAGCATAAGAGGAAGGCTCCCCAAGACATACACGCATGTGCACAGAAACACACACACACACACACACACACACACACACACACACACACACACACAGTGTGAGCCATGAAGCCCTCCTCCCAAGCAGAACTGGATATTCTGGGTCATTTGTTCATTCATTCATTCTCTCAACATTATGGAGGTCCTACTACATACTAGGCACTGTTAGGCTGTGTGTATGTGCGTGTGTATATGTACACACACAACACACAATTATTACAACACCCAGAAGGAGATATCAGTGTCCCCATTTTATGGATGAGGACAGTGAGACTTGCAAGGCTCAGGAAGCTTGCCCTAGTCACGGACTGTATTCAGAGCAGAACTAAGATTTGACACTAGCACCGAACCCAGACCCTGGTACACAGTAGGTGCTAAATAGTTATTTCCTCAATGGCTGGCTGGCTCCAAAGCCTTCCCCAGCAGACTGGGGACCTGTGGCCTCTTGCTCTTAGACCCAGTGTGGAGAAAGTGGAGATCACACAGGGGACACAGAAGCTCCTGTGTCTTGGTCTCTCTTGGTTCACCTGGGATATTTCAAGGGAGGAAAAGCAGGCGTGAGTGGGTGGTTTCCATTTCTGGGACACACGTGCATGAAGCCAGATTTTCAACAACAACTGTGATAATTCAGAGCACCAGAAGAGGTCAGGCCTCCCGCACAGCTGGGTGCAGCCCTGTCAACTGCAATAAGCCCCGCCCCCAACTCGGCCAACTCCCATCACAAAGACTAGGGACAGCTGGGACATGCCATTAATGTTAGGTCCCTGCATTCAAAATCTGCCATCCATTACGTGTGGATGTGTTCGCCCTTAAATCTGTGATAACATCCTTCCTCACATTTTGCTGTCCTTTCTTCTACGAAAACGGTGAATGGAGATCTCAACTGGTTATTTTTCAATATTCTTGGTGGACAAAAGAAAAATTGGCACTCACCAAATTTAGGGAGGAATTTTTATTGATTCCACAAACTCCAAAATCCAATGCATGAGGCAGCTCGAACTTGTTCCTGGTGACATTTCTCAGCTACTCCTCACCCTTCCTGCCTTGAAAGACCCTTCCCACTCCTCACCCAGATATTTTCTGGGTTCCTACCATGCCACGGGCTAATCCCACCATTGCTTCTGAGTGGGCAAGACTCCCCACCCACACCTGGCCAGGCCTACTGCTGAGTATGCTAATGGATGAATGAATGAATGAATGAATGAACAATCAAAAGTTCCCTGAGCATTCTGGGCACCTATGATGCTCTGGCCACCAAGACCCTGCTCTCCAGGGGCCAATCCCAGTCACTTCTAGAATTCCTTTTCAAGAAGGAGCTGCCAATGGCAGGCCTCCTGGACCTTCCAAAACATCTTCATCCTACAATATGACAAGCACCAGTCCAGGTCCCTGCCTGCCCCCACTCAGGCATCGTCTGTCTTTACCCCGCAGCGATGGCCTAAGCACCTCCATCCCAGGAGGCAGCAGGCATCCACTGCTTACCTTCTGCTGAAACACACCTGCAATGCACCACCGTCTTGCAAGTAGAAGGAGCCTGAGTCTCATTCCACAGAAGCCCAGGCAGCGAGAGAACGCACCCGCGACAGCCTCTCTGCGATTCTGCTGCATAATCAGCAGAGAAAGAGAAAAAAATGCCAGAAATAGCAAGCTTTATAAGCCTCCTGACAACTCTTGGTCCTCTATTGGCTGGAGGCCCAGCACCCCCACCCCCCATCCCATTCCTGTAAGGTGAAATGGAAAAACCTGTTATTTAACCTCTTTTATCAAAATCCATCTTTTATCCCAATTTGGGCCCATGTGTTCGGAGCTCCTGGCAGCGGTCTCCATGCCAGTTCTCAGGGAGCGCAAGGGGGAGGCAGCCCAGATATATAGCCCAGCTCAGCATCACTGGTGGCTTAAGAGCCTTCCCCACTCATGAAACTGCCTTGGGAGTGGGTGTTGAACTGGAAGGGCTTCCTGAAGGCAGTTTGGCAGCACCTGTCAAGGTGTGAAACTTGCATGCTTTTCATTCAGCAATTAGACTTCTGAGCATTCTTCCTGCAGAAATACCTGTACTTGTATGCACAATACATGCCCGTGGGCATGCACTGTTTATTACAGAGAAGAATTAAAGGCAAGCTAAATGTCTAAAACCAGCTTGGGTAAAGTGGATTGAAACACATCCATCTATGGAATATGATGGAATGAGGAAAGTCTATAGCTGCTGACTTGAAACTGTTTGGGAGAAAGTCAAGGGCATGATCCCATTTTCATAAAAACAGTAACTCTGTGTGTGTTGGGATATGCACTGTAAAAGGTGCCAAACTGAGAAGGAGGTATTTTCAGTTGCTCTTTTCCTTCTTGTCTTGTTTCATTTTAAAAAAAATTTTCCCACAAGTATGTATTACATTTGTAATTTAAAACAAAAACATAAGAGCCTCCCCTGGTTCCTTCCCAGTTCTCTTAGCCAAGGGCCAAGGTCACCCACCCCAAGGCTGGATCGGGCTTGGGACAGTGCTGGAACTGTGGATCCCCCAGCAGTGTCCTTTGCTCTCACACAGGTGCGGCTAAACTAAGGCTCCATGAAGAAGGCAGACGTTGGAATAAGATAGAACTGGGTTCAGATCCTAGCTCTGCCTGCCGAAATGGTTAACTTCCCCGAGCCTCCGTTTCTTCATCTGTAAAATGGGGATGATGGTACCTATTAAGTGCCATGCCCTCTGGGTACTATTCAACCAATTTTAATCTTTTGGACATTTCAGAAACACCAGAGGCTGCTTCGGAAGCGTCACAGAGCTGAGAGCATCCAAAATGGAGCGAGAGGAGTTCTGGGGAACCATCCTGTTACCTGTAACAATATTAACCTACGTGACAGAGAGAAGAGCCTGGGAAATAGCAAATGTCATGTGATAAAGGAGGTCGATACCCAGCATGGCTGTTTCGGGGGGGCGCAGTGATGAGAAAAGGCTCCAGAAAGGAAGAAGTCTTGCTTCTGTGCCTCTGTACCTTTCTCATGCTGTTCCCTCCGCCTGGGATGTGCTTTCCTAGATCTTCATGCAATTGACTTCTCGTTCTTCGTGTCCCACTCAAAGATCTCCTTTCTTCACCCAGAGAGGGCTCCCCTGATTTGACCCACAACTGAATTATTTTCTTCATGGCCCACTGCTCCAACGGATGGTCCCTGGTTGTTTGTTTTGATGGTTTTTATTTCTCTGTTTATTGTTCGTCTTCCTCTCTAGGCTGTGAGCTCCTTGATTGCGTCTTTGGGACCCAGCTCCTAGCACAGAGCTTAACACACAGTAGGTGCTCAATGAATAGGAAGTATACACGATCCGTAGATCCAAGGCCGAGATCCAAGCACACGGAGCTTGTCTGAAGGAAAGGGAGATGAGGATTTTGCACTGTGATAGAAAGATGGATGAAAATTTCAGACATACTGAAGATTTGGCAACACATACACAAAGCTGGAAGGTTGCTAGAAAACACTATCCATGAATACTTACATAAGCTTAAGATGAAAAAAGACTTTCTAGGCCCAAATTCACATGGACATTTATTTCTTCATTACAATATTATTTATAAGAAGATGGAAATGACAATAAAACTTATTGATGGGAATTGGTTAAATAAACCACAGGCCTCTGCATGGTGGAATACTATGCAGCCATGAAAATGATTAGCATTTACTGATATAGAAAGAGGCCCATATTGCTCGTTGAATATTAAACTTGCAGATTGGAAACCAGAAACTCTGATAAGTAAAAGGTATTAACTATCACAGAGAAAGTGTAGAGGTAAAATTCCTTCAATTATCTTTTATTCATTCATTCACTCAACAAGGATTTTCTGTTCCCTCTGCCTATTCTCTCTTCCATGCAGGGCACAGTTACCGATGCCAGGGAAATGTGCGAACAAGACAGTGTCCTTGCCATCAAAGTCCTCCAAGCTCGAGCATGGAGGTAAGAAATTACGATGTAAGGGAGACAGTGCTCACAGCTACAGGCCCCAGGGCCATTGGCTGAGTGAGGGCTTCACGGAAAAGGTATCATTTGAGCTGGGATGTGAAGGAGGGGCAGAGTTTGGGGATATTGAGAAGGGAGGAAGCATATTCGGAGGCAGAAGTGGGACAATAAGGGATAAGTGCAAGGAGTCTCTTCATTCTCCATCACTTACTGAATGCCGCCATGTGCAGGAAAGGGAGTCTGTGGGAGATGAGCCTGAAGACAGAAGATTCTGAACTTGATCTTGCCACATGTCCTGGAAGGAGGCATTCTGGGCTGGTGATTGTGTTGTCACAGGTGTATACTGACAGAGCAGCTTCTCCACCATGACTCACTCACCCTGAGAAAGCCAGCCTCATGGGGCAGGCAGGGCTGGGGCAGTGCACCCACCTGGCAGGCTGGATAACCGAGGCAGTAGGGCAAACTCCAGTGTGTGAGATTCTTCATTTTGCACTATTTGGGCCCAGGTACCCAGTGCAGGCGGGCGTGGGGCCGCGGGGGTCCCAGCTCCACAGACCCTCTGCTCAACTCCTTCTGGGGAGAAGCCAGGGAGGGGCCGCAGCACCTTGATGGAAGTCAGCGTTTTTTTAGTTTTATTTTAATTTTTCGGATTTTGAGGCAGCTCGGTGGTTATGGTTCAAAACAAAGAGATGACTCAGCTTCCTGTGAAAGAGCCGCAGCCTTTTGGAAAAGATATTTCTGCTTTAATGCTTCTCTCTTCTCTGCCATAGAGGTAGCTCATCCAGACTGCCTTGTTTTCTTGATGTTCAATTGTGCCCGGACGGAGG
>NW_011888928.1:2968522-2973164 GCF_000151845.1 Pteropus vampyrus
AGAACCGCTCACGAGCGGTAATTGCCAAGTTCAATTTTAGCTCTGTCATACCCAACCATCGGTGCTAACTAAGGCAGCTGCCTCCTCGCCAGGTAAACTGGTAATGAAGTCGGCTTTGCTGCTTAATTTCACAATATTGTGATGCCCCCGTCAGCACCTGTAAGTGCTGAGAAGCTCTAAGCTTCTATTAAACAAATCGTACCCAAGGGAAGTGACTGAAGCCACTTTGCACCTCTAAGGTGCCTCATGGGGATCCTTACACCCACTGGGACATCATGGTTGCTTAATCCCATGTGACTTCTCCCTGAAAACGCTGACCACCAAAGGGCCATGCTACACACCTGTGGATACACTGAACATTGCCTCTCCCTATCCTCCATAATCACCTCCCATCCCCCACGTTGTCTCCACGGCCCTCCCAGAATTCAACCTTACGTCTGACTGCAGAGATGCCCCGCTAAATGGGCCCTAAACTTGTCCTCCAACCCCGCTACTTGTTTATGGGGCTTATGCACAATGCCATGTGCCAGTCTCATTTTGTCAAAGTGCCCCATTGGCCTTGGCATCTGTCCTATTATTAAGCAGCTTCCACCGCACACACACAACACCCCGCGCCACCCCGCCCCCCGTGCCCCCGCCCGGCCGCCTGGCTTCTGACAGCAGAACTGTACTCTCGGCACAGCTGGGCATGTTTGGGCTGACTTTGTGCTGACTTCAGCTTTTGCTCAGAAACTGAGAGGAGCTAGCTATGACAGAGCAGAGTGATGAGAACCATGCCCTCCGGTGCTCACTACACACCAGGCATGCACCAGGTAATTTATACCCACCCAATCCCTGTGATCAGCCAGAGAGCCAAGAAAGCAAGGTCTCATCCCCCTTTTTGCATCTGGGGAAACTGAGGTCTGGGAACTTCCATGAGGCTGGTACAATAAATTTCTTTTAGCTCCAAATGCCAGTTAAGAATGTGCTTTCCGTGAGAAGCTGCCAAGCCTCTTACCCCGAACAAAGAAATTATGGAATAAATCTATTTCCCTTTTCACTTGTCTGCCAGGAAGCCCAGAGCCAGATTTACAGGCCAATATCAATAACTATAAGATCAACATATCTGTTCTCATTTTCTACCTAGAATTGGTTCAATTTTATACTTGCCTCGGCTCTCATTTTGTAATGCATTATATGTAATTTCATGTCTTTGTATGTGTTCTTGTGAATGAATGACCAAAAATAAACCAGCAACCACCAAAAGTGGGACTCAGACAGGTTAGCTGGGTGGCCCAAGTTCCCACAGCCAGCCCAGTGGTCTATCTATCACAGTGCTCTCCCTGCGACCCCATCTCCTTCCTCCCCTCCTCAATCGAAAAGCAAACAGTTTCTGAGCATTTGCTTCCTGCCGAGCACAGCAGGCCCTGCTCCATTCAAACTGGCTTCCCAACAACTCCATGAGGTAGACTAATAGTAGCCCAGGCACTGTTTCCTGTGTTTATATGTATTGGTTCTCATGACAATCCTATTAGGTAGGTGCAATTATTATCCTCATTTTACAGAGGAGAAAACTGAGGCACAGAGAGGTTAAGTAACTCCTTAGATGTACACAGCTAGCGTCACAGACAGGACTGAAACTAAGGTTCTGGTCCCTATCATCCATGTTCACTACCACGATGCTGTCAAATGTTCACCGTGTCCCTCATTTTATAGATAAAGACCTGAGGTTCCAAGAGCCAAGAGTTTGGGCTTTGACTGTGCAGTCTGTATAGTTGCAGACACTGAGGGAGAAGCCAGGGGTTCTAGGAAGCCTCACTCTCAAATTCCAGCCAAGGCAAGGCCGTGATTCTAGAAACAAGAACACAAGTCCACTCCTGCCACAGATCCACAAGGAAGTTGCCAGTCAGAAATACAGACTGGAAAACCTTGCCACTCACCAAGACCACCTCAGCTGCCCCTCCACCCCAGACCTCTCTCTGCTGGGGGCAGGCATTGCAGGCCAGCTGCACCACATGGAGAGCTGACAAGTGTGCTCTTGCCTACCACACTGGCACCTGAGCCCCCAGTTCAGCCAAAGGCAGTGTGGACATGAGTTCCGAAGCATGAAGACATGAGTGTGAATCTCAGCTCTGCCACTGACTAGCTGTGACCCTTGGGTGAGAGTAAGTGTCTCTGGAAAATGGGGTATTCATGCCATCATGTCACTGAACGTCTGTGGAGACTGCAGAGCCCACTGGCCCCATGCCCTGATTCCCCGAGATTTCCCGCCGTTTCGGTGTGAGCCTCGAGCAGAATCCTGGCAGCTCCTTCCAAGGCAGCACTCAGGAGATAACAGAGGGAGGAGGAGGGCGGGGAGGTTTGTTCCAACTTATCTCATTCGAGACAGAATTTCCGGGACAGGACTGAGAAATAAAACTAAATAATAAAATTCGAAGTTGAGTAGAAACCCAAAGAGCGTCTCAGTTCGACCTCAGGCAAGAAGGGAGGGCTAAGGGGGTCCCCGTGGGTGGTCATCTGGTGGGCATCTGTAGCAGGCCTTTGTCCTGGCCATGGGCAGCGGGATGGGCTGCTGGCGCACGTGTACATCCCGGTTGCCATGGTGTCTGTTTATTCTGGGGAAGACAGCTTCCTGGACATCCGGGGCCTGGTAAAGAGATGTGCTTGCTACGCTCTGATGGTGCAGTCGCTGAGGTCCCCGCACTGTCCTCAGCCGCACACAAGCAAGATGCAAAGGTCTCAGTTCTCAAATCGTGCTCCACTGACCAGCCCTCAGCATCATCTGGACCTTGTCAGAAAAGCAAAATCTCTGACCCCCACCCCAGACCTACAGAGTCAGACCCTGTCTGATTCGCATGCACGATGAAGTTGGAGAAGTGCTGGCTTAAGGTAGGTCCATCTGTTGTGACAATCAAAGAGCTAACATGGGTGTCACACAACCCCGACCATTGACTGTGGAGGTGAGCCAGCTGGGATGGACATAACCACACTGACCACGGTTGGGGTGAACTCCATGGTCCAGCCCTGAGGAGTGTAAGCTCCAGCATTACCGAGGTGGACGTTCCGTTTGTTCTGGTTTGAGCTCCAACACTAAACACCTAACTCAGTTACCAGAATTCTGTTTCTCTGATGCCACAGGAATCAGTCCCAGTGTTTGCATTAGTCAGTTAAAGCCTGTGCCTCTACCTCCTTTTTAAAGGACCTACCCCGACACCAGACAGCTAGGAAAGGTTCCCCCCTGGGGAAGATGCTGGAAAGAGGGGTGGATGGGATTGCCAGGGCCTCAGAGGATGTTGGGAGGGGGAGCGAGGCCACTGATGTCTCTACCTGGGAAGCAGCAGCTCCTGGCCTGCCCTGAGTCAGAAACCCCTCTTCAAGAGGCCCCACTCTAGCTTACCCCAGGGTGTGAGTCCCTCGGAGCCCCCTCCCAGGGGATGTCCATGACCTTTGCAAAGCTAAATGCAATAACCAAGTCCTATGTGCTGAGCAGACCCTAGGGCCAGCCTAGGAGTCTGCAATAATCCAGACACGTGTTTGGACAGGAGGCACCCTGCAAAGCTCGGTCAACTCTGCCTGTCGCCTGCGGAGGGAAGCGGTTCACCTTTTGCTAATCGCCCTAATTCATTTTTTATTACGAACTTTCCTGTTTTCTATTTGCCATCTGATTGAAGATATTACCAAAGGCATTTAAACAGCATCAGACTGTACCACCATGGCAAACATAACTCTTTTTATTGAAATCTGCATTAATATACATATAATTCCCTGATCACAAAGATCTCATGGTCCACATGTTAGACCCTAAATGAAAGCAGATTTGGCAAGAAGTATATACACACTTGAAGGCTGTTCAAAAGATAATAAGCCGTGCCTGGAGGGTGCGATAGAATGGGCACTTTCTCATGCTCTCGGTGAACATGCTCTCCGTGACCCTTTTGAAAAATGGCATGACAACCTGAATTAAGAGCTATAAAAATGCTCTCTCCTTTGACCCAGGAGTTCTACGTTGGCCCATAGCCAACAGCCTGGGTCTCGCCCTTGACTCCCCCTCTCTATAACACCCCACATACAACCCATCCCTAAATCTCATATACGCTACCTCCTAATATCTCCAGACCCCTCCACGTCTCTCCGTTCCACCCCAACAACTACAGTCCAGGCTGGAATGGGCCAACAGAGCTTTCTGCAATGATGGGGAAGTTCTATATCTCTAGTGCCCTGGAGGGGCTACCACAGTGGCTACAGAGCACAGGAAATATGGCTAGTGTGACCGAGGGACAAAATTTGATTTGATTTGATTTTAAATTTAAATCGCCACATGTGGCTAGCGGCTACCATATTGGATACTGCAGCCCAGAATCGTTATCAATCTTCTCCTAAACCGTAGTAATCATTTCCCAGCTGTTGTCCTACATCCACTTTTGCCCCTACCCAAGGTCTTCTCCATAAGACAGCCACAAAGATTCTTCTAAAATGCAACGTGCCTCAACTCTCACCACCTTTGAGACAAAGTCCAGGCTCCTGGACATGACCTTCAAGGCCCCATCTCTTGGGGACAGACTGCACCCCAGCTCTCGGGGAGCCTATGGTGTTCCAGGTGTTGGAAGGGCAAGGACAGTGGCACAGAGGAGAGCAGCGAAGGCCTCCCGGAGGAGGTGACACT
>NW_011888928.1:2974299-2988233 GCF_000151845.1 Pteropus vampyrus
CATCCACTTTTGCCCCTACCCAAGGTCTTCTCCATAAGACAGCCACAAAGATTCTTCTAAAATGCAACGCGCCTCAACTCTCACCACCTTTGAGACAAAGTCCAAGCTCCTGGACATGACCTTCAAGGCCCCATCTCTTGGGGACAGACTGCACCTCAGCTCTCGGGGAGCCTATGGTGTTCCAGGTGTTGGAAGGGCAAGGACAGTGGCACAGAGGAGAGCACCGAAGGCCTCCCGGAGGAGGTGACACTTGAGCAGAAATTTAAAAGACATGTACATAAGTGTTTTCGGATAGGTGGGGAATGCAGACACCAGAGGCACAGCGGTTAGAGTTGCTCCAATAGACACATCCATGAGCAAACAGCAAAGCCCCACCCTTGCGAAGCTGATGTGCTGGTGGGTGGGGGGTGGGACATAAACAACAATCATAATGAATAGGTAAATTATTCATGTTAGAAGGGAAAAGAGAAAGATAGGAAAAGGACTTCCGGGAGGAGGGGGCTGGGGCGGAGGATTCTCAGCATTGAATATTAAGAAGGAAAAGTGCCCAAATAAAACTGTTCTTGAGTCTGCCTGGGGGATAGTAGCAGGTAATTTCTCCTCGTTTCCTCAACTTGTGGGCAGGTAATATAGTCTTGATAATTTATAGTTTAATAAAAAGGAAGGGGTGACGAATTTGAAGAGAAGTCACCAAAAAGTCCTGCCTGCTCAACAGAAACATTCCCATGGGCTAGAGAGAGATTCGTTATCTCCAAAGGCCACACTGGCTGTGCCCCCAGATACCCCAACCCAAGCGACCAGGAGTGACACCTTCCTCCTGTAAATGGCAAGGTCATCACCCACAGGGAGACAAGAAGTAGGTTAAAACAGGGTGATGATGTCTGCCAGTCCTTGTCCGAGAGAGTCAAACATTGATTAAAAACTGTAAGAATGAGGATTTCGAATGTCACCCCTCTTGACTCCCATTTCGACTTTCTTCCTCAGGGTGGACTGGAGGTGAGGATGGCATGTTATTCCAATGGGAATTCACATTTATTAGCGCTTGCAGGCCCTAGACACTGTGTTTCTCACATTGATGTGTTTAAGCCTCCTGGCAACAATGTCCAAGTAAGTGAGGTCCAGAGCGGGTGAGTGAATTATTCCTGGGAACACAGCCCAGGATATGTTACGGTGGCCATCTCTGGAAAATACAACTACCACATTGATTCATTCATTCTTTCAATAACTTTTTATTGAGCGCCTGCTACATGGCAGACACCGTGCTAAGGTGCTGGGACTAAGTGATGGAGAAAACTAACATGACTTCGGTGGTTCGAAAGCTTACTGAGCTGATGGTAGAACAGATACTCACAGATATATCATGCAATGAAGGGGCGGGGGGAATACACTAGAGGCTATGATAGGGAATAATGGGTAACTGCACAGATGAGGGGATGAGAGTCTCTGAGAAAGTGAGGATAAAGCTGAGACCAGGCTAAGCAGGAGCCAGGTCTGTGGAGAAGAAGGCAAGACCATTCCAGGCAAAGGGAAGAACACATGCAAAATCCTCAGGCAAAAAAGGGAGGGGAGGGGGAGTGTCTGAGAAACGACTAGAAGGGCTGGGGGCTAGACTGAAATCAACAGGGCAGGCTGGCTTTGTTCAACACCATCACCCCAGCACGGCCCTCAGTCAGGCTGGAAAAGCAGGGGCTGGATCCTGCAAGAACCTAGGGGCCAGAAAAGGGAGCCGATGTTATCTACACACCAGGGGAAGCCACTGAAAGGGTTTAAGCAGAGGTCCGATGGGTCGGTGAGAGTTCTCCAAGCCATTGAGCAGTTTTGCCCAGAGAAATGACAGGATGCAATTTATACATCAGAAAGATCTCGATCATGGCCAGGATGGCTCCTTAGCTCATCCTGATGTGTGACTTGTGGTCGCTGGATAATAAATGTCTCCACAAGCTAAGCATTCCCAGCTGGAGGTGGGAGGGGGCCCCCTTGAGAAAAGCAAGACGAAGCAGCAAAATGACAGGATATGTTGACAGCAGACAGACGCGTGGTGTTGGCAGATGGAAAATTGTCCCGGAGAATGCCTTAACAGGGTCGTGGCTTATTGTTAATGTCGAGCCATTAAGAAAACACAATTATGTGCTTCACTGATACTGTGAGACATAATCCGAGACAGCGTGCAAACATTTAGCGCTCCATCCGAAAGAGAGGCTAGGTGACTAACGGAGGAGCCATGGGAGGAAACGCTTGCACTGCACAGGTGGGTGGCCAGGCCCCTCGGTATTTTTTCCCCGTCTCATTTAAAATCAAAGCCTGGCTCTCAGGCATCCCTTGACAGATGTGGAACGGGAATTAAAATTAACCATCCCAGGTGCTTACATATTCATCGTTATCTTATTTAATTTCATAAACAGGTAAGCACTGTTCATCCCATTTTGTGGATGAGGAAATTGAGGTCCAGTGATATTCGGGAGCTTTCCAAATGCCCGTGCTGCCCTCTCCGGCCTCATCCCTTAACACTCTCATCTCTTTCTACGCCTTTGCACATGCTGTTCCTTCTACCTGGAATGCTTTTCTCTACCTTCTTCACATGACCAATTTACCTTCAAGCACAGTCAGGTGTCCCCTCCTCTGAGAAGACTTCCCTGACTACCCCCAACCTGGCATGGTGGTCCCATACTTATTTGGAATTGTTTATTTTTGCCTGTCTGTCTAATAAGACAGTGGCTTCTCAAGAGCAAGGACCAGGTCTTAGTAACCTGTTCTTGCCTGGCATCTACCACAAAGCCCTGTAGACAACAGGCAGTGCATGTTCTTTGGATGGCTGAATGAATGAATGAATGAATGAATGAATTCTTAATAAGTTGCAAAGCCGGGATTTGACCCCAGGCCAATATGACTCCAAAGCATATCTCTTGGCCAGAGTTTGTGTGTGTGTCTTATATGCATCAATCGGAAAATGTATACACATGTGAAAAATATTACAAAACATACCAAGGGCTTCATTCATCCTTCCAAAAGAGGCTGAAAAGTACCACTCCTTAGGGGAAATTGGATGTGAATGTGGGTAAAAAGTTAAGCAAACTCTTTCCCCTTTTGCAAGAGAATTTCACCTTTGTTAATGATCTAGTATAACTCCCCTGGAAACCTGTCAAAGTTAGGATGTTAACTATGTAAGTAGCAACTCTGCTTATGATAAAAAATGACCCGTGGAAGGACCTATAAATAAATTATAAACATCTGATAAAGAAGCCATGCTTTAGGTTGTTCTGAGTGCAGTGACTCTTGAAACCGACAAGTCCCTGGCAGAGATGCTTGAAGTGAAGACTATGAAACTGTGACAAGAGATATGAGTCTTTGGGGGAATAAGGTTTGGTGGCTTATTCTAAGCTAGGGTGGCTTCCAAACCCACCCATTGTGGGTCTTGAAGGAGTTGGCACCTGAAATAGAACCTGGGGTGGCAGAGGGGGTACTTAGCAAAGAGAAGCGCTCCCAGCCACCTCCCTGGGCTACCGCAAGAACTACACCTGCAGATCATGTGCCCTGCTGGCAGGTGGTGGTTTCTGTCCCAACTCCTTCTAGGAGACAGGTACCAAGTGTCACCTGTCTGAGCTTTGTGAGTCTGAATGTTTAATTGAATCTTAAAGAGTCTCTGTGGGAGCTGCGATGAGACAAAAGGGAACTGATACAGGAGAGAAAAGAGACCACCCCAACCCAAACCACTACACCTATTCTGAACTAGAAAGCTCTTTAGACTCTATTATTTATAAAAGACATAAAATTCTGGGATGGAGCCTATACTCGCTGTCCTACAAGGGGCCCCGATGATCTGAATAGCGTCTGGCAGGAAAAATGAGAGAGGGGATGGATGACTTACTTGATCTCCCAGAGGCCTCACCACAACCTGAGATGCAAGTGTGGTTATGTGAGAAAACAGGGACTCAATGAGGTTAAGTGACAGGTTCAAAGTCACACAGCTTGTAAGTGCCAGGATATGAACTCAGGCACTTCCATTGAACTCGGAAGTCACATTTGAATTTGCTCTCTGGTTTTCCATAAAAATGAACTTATAGCTCAGATAGACTTATAGAACAGAAAAAGCATGGGGGGCGTGGAGTAGAGGGAACTTTTTAAAGAATGTAGGTAGCACCCAAGAGGTACACAACAAAAATTTGCAGAATAAATAAGCAACAAAAGGCTCAGAGTTCATCTTCCACATTATCAAGTTCAGTTCAAGTTGAAACGCAGCACAACAGAACAAGAGAATTTATGCATGAGATTGACCCTGGGTGATGCTACTGAGTTGGAATCATTTCCAACAAGTTTCTAAATCATTCTTGCAAATTAGGCCCAACTTTGAGATAAGCACATTTTAATAAGCTATAATGTGAAGGCATTTATTAGCATATGACGTTTGAAGTCGAAAACCAAGGCAGGCGGCCCATCTGGGAACCCTCTGGACCCCAAGAAGAGCCAATGCACCAACAGTAAAAACAAGGGCAAGCTGACCCACTCTTCCATCCCTGCAGAGGGTGGGGATCCTGGCACCTTGGAGGCTGCAGGCCAGAGGCGCAGGAAGAGCACAGTCTGACCCCCGTTCTCCCGACCAGCTCCTCTGCCGCCTTTTTTAACTTGTTTACTTGGAACTCATCCACAAAAGGGGGACACCTGTGCCTAGCATAGTTCTTACGAAGACTTAATGAGATGGTATGTAAATAAGCCTGAGATGTGATAAAATGCTCAGAGAATCATTTGTGCTTATTTCTACCCGACTTTTCTCCATAAAAAAATCGCACAAATTTTAAAAATAAAAATCGACGAGAGGGGACTTTTTGTTCAAGAGGGTGGATGGAGCACATACTTTTTACCTCTCCTCTCTCCTAGACCCTCATTGTTTTCCTTTAGAGTCTAATATAGTTCTGTGTATTTTACAGACAGTGAAAACAATTTTTAAAATAAAGAACGACAGGACTCAAGATAAAGGGAGAAAATGATAGAACAGTGAAATGAAATCGGAAGGGAGTGAACGAGCAAAAGGTACACCCCGATATCCTATGTTATGGCAATAAGTGACCCGCTCATTTGCTTCTGAGCTTTCTGGGAGCTCAGAGAAGGAGAAGGGAATGGAGAAAGGCAAAGCCATGGACACCGACCTACATCCAGGTGGGAGCAGGGCAAAGAGCCTCTCTTTGAAGAGCGTGACGGTACTCCAGCCCCAAGAGAAGGCCATAGTCCCCTGCTCAGGGGTGACTCCCTGAAGCATATTCCAGAAGCTCCTCAGGTATCAGTCTGGCATTCTCCCCACCACACGGGGAAATGCGTGACATCTCAGCACAGGAACGTTGGAATCCAACCTGGAATGTGTAAGAGAATCTCCTGGGGCCCCAGAAATTCCACTAATTACGATTTTTCTTCACCCCACTCGGACCTAAGAAGCAGTTACCCTGCAGCTCTTACTCACATCGTAAGATGAAGAAGGAACTTCAGCGAGTGACTCCAAGTCATTCTAGACCATCGACAAGGTGGCCCTTGATCTCTTGGGAACCAAGGTAAAGGTGAGTTTTCTCTCCAAGATGCATCTCTCAAAATGGACACAGTGGTGCTCTCCTTTCTATGCATCTGTCCCCCAACTGCTAGAAATATCAGTGGCTGGGTGACAGCTATAGCCCCCACTGGGAACTGCTCTCTGCTACTGGGAATGACGAAGGGACTTCCTGCAGCAAATGACTGGATAGTACAAGAATCGAAAGCATGGGCAGCCCCCTGGCCTTAGTGTGGGACAGCTCTGAAGAGCGGGGCCAGCTCCAGTGCTCCCTGTGGGTTGGCTTTCATCAGTAACCATATTCTGGGCCACTGTCTCCTTCTGCCCAATCATGCTTCCCTCAATCCCTTAGAAGTGCACTTCCTGAGAACATCTCCCCAAATAAACTTTCCACAGGCAACTCCCCATTTCAGAGTCTGTGTCCAAGGAACCCAATGTAGGATTTTCTCCAAGATAGGGGCTCCCCCATGACCTATCAGAGACCTGAAGAAGACAGGAGTCTCTGGGACACCTACCCACATCTCAGCCAGGACTACATGCCCCAGGCCAGAAGTACATCTCTATTGCCCTAGGCCAAGGTGAGGAAACTCACCTGTATTCTAGTCTAGAGCCATGTTCTCCAAGTGCACTTCCCAGACCAGCAACACTGGCATCATCAACTTGTTAGCAGTGCGCATTTTCGGCCCCTCCCCAGACCTACTGAATCAGAACTCTGGGAGTGGCGCCCAACAATCTGTGTTTTAATGGCCCTCCAGGTGATTCTGTTGCACTAAAGATTGAGAAGCAGAGCATCCCTGACTACTGGGGGAAGTCATAAAACTTTCCCATCTGCAGAAGACCACGAGACAGCTGCTGACAATGGTCTGAATCCAGAAAGGGAAAACATCTCATACTCTGCACAATCCCTCTGGCTCCCAGGCACTCCTCCACTTAAAACCCAGCTGGCTGAGCTGCCACACGCTTTATGATGATCGGTGCTGGTGTTCCAGCTCTTCCGTAGGCGGGCCTCCTTGCCTTAGGCTGATAGTGTCCCCAAACCACCCTCCAAGCCACCTTGGAATGGCTGTTCCCTCTACCTAAAACACCCTCCCACCACTCAACACTCAACCCCAGTGTAGCCGCTGGCATTTCCTATAAGACTCTGCCCCGTGTGAAGCCTTCTGACACCCCTGGCATTGTCACTTTTCCAAATAATTATATATTTAATTATGACTCTGCATTTTTAGCCAGTATATTATAGACCCACACAGCCTTTCCTCAAGTAAAGGTGAGTTTCCTGTTGAGTCGTTGAGCCTTCAAGACAGGGCTGAAGTTCCCAGCACACAGTGGGCACTCAAAAACCTGTCGAACACCTGAGAAACCCAGCAGTAAATAGGTAAGTACATATTGAAAAACCACAACCTTGTTGCTCACTCCAGCAGGTACCAGGAATCGCAATTGTCTGGTAGCAAGTTTAAGCTTCAGGATAATTGATCAGAATTTATTATCCTGTGTTATACAACATGTTTTCACTAAGATATAAAATTGCAATTTACCACAATTCATTAAGTTAATAATTACTTACCATATGTTTTAACTGCTGCTCCCAAACCATGCTGAAAAATCACTATGTAGGTTTTTGGTCTATGTAAATAAGATGACTGTCAACCACGTGCATACGGGATTTACTAATGGGGAGACGCAGAGCTAAAATGCTAAACAGGAAGCACGAGCCCTAAAGCTCTTCCACTTTCATCGTCATCATCATCTTCTAGTTTACCTGCATCACACTTTCTGGATCAATGATTCTCAAATAGGGGTGGCTTTTTCCCCCAGGGGATTCTCAGCAACATCTGGAGACATTTGGGGTTGTCATGATGAGAGAGGGGATGCTATTGGCATATAGTTGGTGGGGACCAGGGATGCTGCAAAACATCCTATAACGCATGGGACAACATCCACAACAGAGAATTACCAGATCTAAAGTGTAAACGTGCCGAGGTTGGGAAACGCCGTTCTAGATTAAAGGGAACTTCCATATCTTCTACATTAATCCAAGCTTCCTAGCAACAATATGAGGAAGGCATTACTGTCCCTTGTACAGATGAGAAAACTGAGACCGGAAGCCATAAACGAGGCTTAAACAAGGTCACCAGCCCACGCCAGTGAATGGTGCAGCCGCGATGTGAACCAGTCTTCTCTGCCTCCTAAGCCCACCTCCCCTCCCACACAGATTCAAGAGAGAAACAGAAAGACACAGAGGAAATGAGCAGCTCCCTGTCAATTCACGATCCTGAACAGTCCAACAGAAGCCCTCTTCAAACCAGGAGCCCCAGGAAAATTCGATCCAGAGACCAAGGCATGGCAATGCCTGATGCTAGGAAAACTCTCCCCCTGCACTGTGGGGATGGCCTATCCTTCAGCAGCCTGAGCTGAAACTAGGTCTCCCTCACATTTTTACTTTCAATTGTGCTGCTCTTTGTGAAGAGAAATGAATGCATTTCCTGCTGGGGCTGAATGTCGTATATGCCTGATCTCCAACCCTCCTGGCAGGCAACCCCACACGTATGGGGGAAAGTGATGTGCCCATTTTGCAGATGAGGAGACAGAAGCACAGCCTGTGCCGATGATGGTAAGGCAGCAATCAAACCCAGGTCTGCTGGGTTCCAGAACCTATGCTACCGTCATATCCTGAGACTGTCTAGGAAATCAGAGATGCAAAACAGACGGCCCTACAGAATCACACGAAGGGTCACACTGCAGGGGAATCCTTGGGACAAAGCTGTGGCGTGGAGTCTTGTCCTGCATGCGCAGACTCAGAGCAGCTCCTCCTGGCTAACTGGCTGCTCCCCTGCTGGGCTCTGTCCCCAGGGTCTCCTGTCAGGGAAGGCCCTCGAGGAAAGACATGTTGGCCAAAAGACGCTTGTCCCTGCCCTGTCCTGGACTTGATGTGCTCACGACAGTCTTCAGATTATAAGAACAAAACACATACTAAGTTCCTCAAGCCACGGGGGACAACAGGCCATCCCTAAATTCATTTATTCACTCATTCATTCAGTAAATATTTATTGAGCACCTATGTGCCAGGCCAGCTCTGGGAACACAAGAGTAAAGGTAGACACAGTAGTTCCTGCCCTCTGAAGCATATAAGCGTTCATCATCTCAAAAAGAATCATCCTTATCTTTGCCGGGTACACCGCACTCTACAGTTATAAAGGATATGACCAGCCTTTATTTTGTTGTATTTTCACAGCACAGCTCCCCATCTCACTAGGTTGATGGTCACTGATTTGCTTTCCCTTTGCACAGAGGGAAACAGAGGCCCAGAGAAGGGCACTGTCATGCTCAGTCACCCAGTGGACTGGGGGCAGCAGTGTCAGCCCTGGGCTGCCTCTCCTGACATTGGTAAGGTGCCGAAGCACGGTCCTAGAGGACCCTTTGGGATAGGCTGGAGGAGGGGCTATAGGGAACACATTTGGGTGGAAAGTGAAGAAGAGCTTCTTAGCAGAGATGCAGGCATCCTTCCAGAGTTCCCAGGGACCAGCCATCTCAGCTCAGAGCTCACCTGACCCACGGCTCCTTCCACAGGACCCACACACAGCCACCTGTGTCTCTGTACAAAGAAGCTGTGGGGACCTCATCCAGCAGGGATGCTGAGCAGGCCTCATGCATCTCAAGCCTGGATGAGGTGGGAATAGCAACTCCCACACCATAGATTTTCATCACAAGGAGACTCCAATCATTCATAACCAAGCCTGTCTAGATCCCATCCATGTACAAGATGCTGTGCCCAGAGCTCTGTGGGTGGAGAGTTGAATCATTCACCCACCAGCACATAATTTCCTGAGTAATTATGGGTCAGGCACTGTGCCAGGTGCTGGGCACGGTTCCTGCCCACTGGGAGCCCACAGAAACCTGTACACAAACAGCCAAACCACTGCTACACACAGTGTGGTCACTGGACCAGCAAGCAGAAGCATCAGCTGGGAGCTCATTAGGCATACAGGTTCTCAGGGCCCCAGTCCAGACCAACTGAATCATAATCTCTGGGGATGGAGCCCAGGAATCTGGTTTTAAAATCTTGCCAGATGATTCTTAATGTGTACAGAAATTTGAGAACTACTGGTCTAGACCACAAGGCCTTCCCCAACCTCCTCACTTAACACTGCAAACCCGAGCCCAGCCTTGGCACCCTTAACCCTGTTCCGTGCTTCATTTTCTCCATAGTTGTATTGTCATCAGTCATAATATCATTGATTTTACCCATATATTTATGAATTCTCATACTAATATATGAGATCCAGAAGGCAGCAATTTGAGTCACTTTTGTTCATTGCTGTAGTATCGGTGGCCTAGCATAAAGAGGTACTCAATAACTGTTTGTTGATTGAATGATGGATGGCAAAACATGCCACATCCCATACAGTATCAGTTTTGGGAGAGCCTAGAGGAAGAAAGAAGGTGGTTGGCCATGGAGCACTTCATGGAGAAAGTGGTACCCACGTTGGCCTGGATGGATGTTTGGACCAGTGATGATAGATGCTTGGAACAGAGATGATAAGCCTCTTACCGGAATAGGTTCCAGGTGGCTGATACCATTATTATGTAATTAGTAGCTTGTATGTGACAAGAACTGTGCTAGCCTACATCACCTCACTTAACCCTCTCAAACTAGGCAGTGTTGTCCTCAATAGGAAACTGAGGCTCTGAGATATTACATAACTTGCCCCACCCACATAAAGGCCTGTATAAGAATGTTCACAGCAGTTTCATTTATAATAGCCCCAGTCTGGAAACTAACCAAATGTCCATCAGCAGGTGAACAGATAAACCAATTGTGCTTTATCATACAGTTAATATTACTTAGCAATAAAATGGAATAAACTACAGATATACACAACACAATGAATCTCAGAGACATTGCGCTGAGCAAAAAGAAGCCAGACACAATAATATATATACTGACTATGAAGTTTTACAACTTAAACATACTTAGTATACTTAAGTCAGATAAGTAGTTTCCTCTGGTGAAAGGAGTGTTGACTAGAAAGGAGTATGAGGGAACTTTCTAGGATTATAGAAATATTCTATATCCTGGATTGGGATGGTGTTTACCATAAAAACTCATGGAACGATACGCTTAAAATTTGCATTTTATCGTATGTAAATCATATCCCAATTAAAAATGAGCTAAGAAATCATTCGCCCTAGGTCACAAAGCCACAGATGGAGTTTTAAACCCAGGTTTGCCCAAACCAATGGTCTGCCAGAGTAGAGTGGGAAGCCGCAGGCAACGCCCCAGCCTGGTAAAGTGCCCTGCCAAAATCTGAATGACAGGTGTTCACAGTTACCCTAGGAAGGATGTCACAAACCCCTAACCCCCAAACTATGACACAGACTTGTAGGGAGGCCAGATGAGTGTTAAACTGGGAATTAAGGAACTTGGGTTCAGGCTTCAGCTTTGCTCTTTGCTTGCTATGTAACCTCTGAGTACACTACTCCATGACTCAGTTTCCCCTTCTGTGAGCAAGGAAAAAGGTGGGGATCAGTGGTTCCCAGCATGGAGCTACAGATCCTGGGGACCGCAGGACCACAAACATCTGTGCTCACCAGCACTGTTATTCATGAAATAAGTAATTTGCCTGCCTCATATCTAATAATCTATTTTTCAAATGCATGCTAATATTGTGATTAATAAAATACACATCTATTTCAAAGCAAAAATGAAACCATAGCAGCTTTTTGCCATTGTGTATTTTCTCAAACAAAAGACACCGAGAGAAAAGACACTGCTCATGACTTTGGTTTAAAGAGGTTAGAATCTCTGTGCAGAGGATCGCTAAGGGGACAGTCACCAAGGGAACGGTCTCCAAGGGCCCTTCCAGGTCAACTGCAGTGGTTGTCCGGCATCACTTGGGCAAATGCTTGCCCTTGTGTTTCTCAGGCCTAGGTTCCTGTGGGGACAAGCCTCTTGTCTGGACTCCAGGGACCCAGCCTCCAATGTAGTTATGCAGCCCAACCTGTAGGCACCAAGTGCAGCCACTGCTGCACCTCAGGCCTCAGTTTCCCCTCCAGTTCTGATAATGATCAGCTATAAGGATGGAGTATGGGCATTTCTATCCCCAAACCCCTCATAACACACACACTCCAACTACCACCAATGAAGGTCACTGTCCACTTGGGATCTGCTACCAAGAGGCCTCTGACTCACTCTTAGCTGAGCCTAGTGACTTCCCCTGCCTTGCCCCACCACGAGCCTGAAGGATTGAGAAGCTTGTCTTATATCCAAGTGCAAGGTCGGACCTTTCTTTCACCTATCTTAGTGGTCCAGCTGGCCACTCTCCTCCATCTGGACACACCTTCAGCTCTGGCCCAGGCAAGGGTCCTAAATCACAGACAGAAACCAGAATCACCAGCTTCTCATTCCCTGTGCATTCCCTCCCCACCCAGGGTTTCACAATGGTCCTTGGTGCTGAGTCAGAGCTTTACAGAGCAACAGAATAAAGCAGGGGCCTCCGCTGAGTGCCACCACCCAAAGGCTCCCACATGGGACTGCCCTACTCTGATGGGGCTTACAGAAACACCACCCCCAAAAGGAGCTCTCCCCAACGGAGGGGCATCCATCCACCCAGATTTTGAGGCAAAAATCACCAATCAAAGGCTGGAGCCTTGCTGACTTCATATTTTAAAAAATAACAAAGCCAAGGGCAGAAGACAGAGCAGCTGCCCCCACACCCAACGGTCTTCTCCCTTGAAGACTTCACTTGCTACTTTTAATCAATTTTCCCTCCATCAGACTGGAAGCAGCCCCAGAACCTGCCTTCTCTCGAGGGCGCCATACCCCTCTTCAGCTCCTAACTTTGCCGGCCACCGGACAAAAGATAATCACCCCCATCCTCCTCGAGACCTCACTTGCCGCCCAACCCCGCCCCCACGCCGGCTTAGGCCCTGGTGCCTCGGGACCCCACTCCCTGTCCGGGGTCAACTCCCTGTCCGGAGACTCCAGAAGCTGCTCCCCGGGGCCCGAGAACCCACTCAGAGGCCCAGCCCCGGAGGCCCCGTGTTCCGCGCGGGGACGCCCCTTGCCGCAGCATCCCCACAGCACGGAGCTCGGTGAAAAGCCAGTGGGGTAGGGTTGAGACCCCGAGAAGGCCGCGGATCCAACCACCCGACGCGCACTCACCAGGCAGAGCCACCGAGCCCGCGCGTCTGCGCCAGGGACGCGGGGAAACCCACGCGCTCGGTTCAATCCGGGCTCCGAGTGACGAAAAGCTGCTCTCGGCTCCAGCCGATCCGGACCGACGCACCCACGGGTGGACGCACGGACCGTCCGGCTCCTAACTAAGTTTGAAAGTTCCCTCCCGGGCGAAGGAAGAGACGCGGACGGCGCAGGTGCACCTAAGGGTTCCGAGCTGGGCTCGGCGTGGGGAGTGGGGTTTGGACGCCTCCTGTCCTGAGTTCCAGGAACGCGAGCTTCCATCGAGCCCGGCGCAGAGCAGCAGGGACCTGGCTGGGGGTGGGGGCTGCAGTCTGGGAAAGGGGTGGGCGGTGTCCCTCACTGCAGCCCCAGCCTGGAGGAACTCCCGCTCACCGTTCCCGGGAGGGGACAGGCCTCGATTGGCCATTGCCAACTCGGAATCCGAGGTCCCGCCAAGCAGTGACGGCCAATTAGTAAACGGCCCACTTAGTGCGCGGCGACGCCTAAGTTAAACCCAGTCGCGCGAGTGTGGATGACCGAGGTGGGGGAGGGGCAGTGAGGGGGCTGTAGCTGTCCCTGGGTGACCGCCTGTGACTGTGTGACCGTGAGAGCGATTACTGCGTCTGAGGTTTACCGTCCAAGGGGTGGTTGTATGTGACAGTGTGCGCCTGTATGGGTCACTGTGAGTGCAAGCGTATGACTGTCGGAGCGACTTCTTTGTGTGACTGCCCCCAGTTGTGACTGGGTGTGACAGCGGATGGGGGCTTGTAACAGAGTGTGTGGCACAGTAGTGGTGGGGAATGGGTGACTTGTATGTGGCGGTGTGACAGTGTACGTGGGCGAGTGACTGCGTGCCATTGTGTATAGATGACTGTCGGTGACTTGTGTGGGACGGTAAGACCGTGTAAGGTTGCATGGCTGTCTGTGTGTGACGGTGGGTCACGGTGTGTCAGCTTGTGAATGAATGTGAAGCTGTCAAGGGGACGTGGATGAGTATGAGTGTCACTGTGTCATCATGTGAGTGACTGTCAGGGACTTCTGCCTGTGATCCGAACAACTCGGGGCGTGAGTGTGAGTGGCGAGTGCCCGTCGGCGGGGCTGAGGTGTGCGTGTCCCTGCGCGTGGGCACCTCCAGCAACTGCTCCCATGTGTCCCCGAGAGTGCCGGCGCCAGATGACTCCTGCGGGTGCTACAGCCCGGGACGCTCTGGCCCCCGCGCGGGGTCCG
>NW_011888928.1:2988772-3017100 GCF_000151845.1 Pteropus vampyrus
GTGGGACACTCCCCGCTCTAAATATTTAGGACAACAATGAGCCCCACGCGGCGTGATGAGGGAAGGGGGAGGAAAGTGGTGACAGGTACACTTTCGGAAGTGGCTGCTGTCTTGCAGCACGACCCAGTGCCTGAGGCTCATCTTAGGATGCTCTCCCTCCTGGTCCCGCTGGTCTGAGTCCCTGCAGAAGGGCCCTGGGGGGTTGCTGCGCTTAAACTGTCACTTTACATAAGAGGAAACTGAGGCAAGGACTTGTGACATCAGTTACGGAACTCCAGGTGAGTGGGCTCTGCTGCCTCCAGAGTATCCAAGACTGAAGCCACTGGAGAAGGCAAAAGGACCCTGCCCCCTTTAATGATGGGGAGGTACAGGGACACCTGAAGTTCTGAGCAGGAGTCTAGAATCTGCCCTGCTTTATGGTCTCCTGAACAGAGATGGGATGGCTTCCATGGTGAGGCAGAGAGGTGACTGAAACAGGCTCACTTTCCCCACTACATACACAAAGCCCCCCTAACTCCTCACAGCACCTACAGCAGCTGGCCTGTTTCTCCTCCCCTTTTCATCCAAGAATTGTCTACACTAGCAGTCTCTACTCCCACTGACTGCTCCACCACTGGCCTCTCGTTGCTGGCTGCCACACGCACACACCCAGGATGCCTGGCTGGGAAGGGTCAGGAGGCTAGGAGGCAGGAGTGGGTCAGAATGGGACCCGGGATGCTCTTTGGAGAAAAGGGAGTGAGCTTCTTGCCCACTCAGGAGCCAGCTTGGAACTTAGCTCCCAGCTGCTAATTGGGCTTTGCTGGTCCTGGCCTAGAGCTAGGACCACTGTTTGTAATGTGAACATAAAATGAGGCTATATAGCAGACCTGGCAGACTCAGGGGGCTACATGGCAGGACTGACAAGTTCAGTGACTGAAAGTAACCACACAGGATGGTCTGATCATGAATTCCTAACTGATCAGGTCATGGTGGGTAATCACTGTTCCAGGCCCATAGCTTCCTTAACAAGGTCAATCTTTACCTTAAGCAAGCCCTGTCCATATTTCTTATGCATCTAGGATAACATACCTTTGAAATGTCAGAGTAATTTTCTTTTCCAAACCCCTCAGAGGCACATCCACTGACACCAGAGCACAAGACCACAGCGAGACTTCTCATTGTTTGTTACCTTGTTGCCTGCATACTGTCTCTATTTACTGTAATTGTTGAATGTTAACTATCCTGTACCCACCAATGTAAAAAAAAAAAGTGTATATCTCTCCATTTTACATTTTATCCAGTCCTAGAGATTTCCCCACTTTGTTTTCTCCTGCCTCCTTAATCTACCACCAATGGACTTTATGTAACTTTCCTTACATTCTCTCCTTTGATTCTAAATTCATAAAAAGAACAGCAAAACTACAATTCTTTTGAGCATTTCCCAATACTCTGAGATTTTACTTCCGGGTCAGGCCTCAGATTTGGCTCAAATAAACTCCTATATAATTTTTCTATAGGTTTAAACTTTATTTCGTCAACAGCGACCATAAAGATCCACTAATACATGATATGTGTGGGAAACACTTTCATTAAAGATTTGGGAACAACAGAGGGAAATTACAGCTCAGAAAGGAAAGAACTTCTAAATAAATTTCAGCAGTCATTGTTTCTAGAAATACTTTGCCGTATCTCATCAGAAGGAATTTCCCACTGTCCCCTTTCCTTTTTTTCCATCTGGATATCCAACTAACCCAGCACTATTTATTGAAAAGATCACCTTTCCCGCCCGCCCCCAACTTCTCTGCAGTGTTAACTCTGTCATAAATCAAGTAGTCCACATGTGCATGGCACTGTTCCTGAATTCTCTAATCTGTTCCATTAGCCTATTTTTCTCTCCTTGTGTCATTTTCACACTGTCTGTATTACTGTACTTTTAAAATAAGTCTTTATGTCCCATGGAAAAGTCTACCCACTTTTTTCTTCAACATTGCCTTGGCTATTCTTGACTTTTGCACTTTCTAGAAATTTTAAAATCAGCTCATCTGTTTTCACACAAACACACACACATACACACAAGTGCATGCACTCCTGCAGGAATTTTGATTGCTATCACATTGAATTTTTAGATCAATCTGGGTAATATCGACATTTTCGATATTAACTCTTCCTATCCATAAATAATCCATAAACATGGTATGTCTCTTCATTTATTTAGTTGTGTGTGTTTTTTTAAGGTCTCTCAACCATGTTATCTATGTAGAGACCTTGTGAATCTTTTATTAGATTTAGTCCTGGGTGTTTCATGTTTTTGAAACTATTATAAATGGTTCTTCATATGGTGTTTTACTTTTTGTTTATTGCCAGTACTGGGTGGTGGTTTTAACACAAGCCAACACATACTTTGGCACTCATGGAGTCTAATAACCTTCCCCTTATAAAAAATTGGTCTCAGTGAATGGTTTAACAAATAGAATATGGCAGAAGTGATGCTACATGACTTCTGACTCTAGGTCAAGAAAGTTAATACATCTTTTGCCTGGCTCCCTCTCTTGGGACATTTGTCTTTGGAACCCTAAGCCACTATGCAGAGACCCTGAGACTAAATAAAGAAAGGAAGATAACTAGCTATTCCACAGTTGGGTCAGCCCCCTGCTGTTTCAGCTCCATCCAATGTCTGTCTGTAACCACATGAAAACCCCTGAAACGTACAGCTGAGCCCTTTCTGAATCTACGCGCACAGAAACCATGAGCGATAATAAGTGATTATTGTTATTTTAATCCATGAAATTTGGGGGCGATTTGTTACTCAGCAATATAGATCTGGAACATATATAAGTAGATTTTTGTATAATGTATCCAGCAACATTGCCAAACTGAGTTATTCTAACAATTTATCTGCAGATTCTTTGGCTTTTAAAAACATATATCATATTCTATCTCATCTGTAAAAATGAGAGTTTTAACTTTTTCTTTTCAGTCCTTCTACATTTTGTTTATTTTTCTTGCCTTGTTGCACTAGCTAATGTTGCCAGTACAATTTCGGAAAGAAGTAACAATAGCAGCCATCCTTGTCTCATTCCTGATCTCAGAAGAACAGCTGTCAATTATAGTGCTCACTCTAATGTTGTGAGGTGTTTTCATGGGTTTTCATTTGTTTTGTTTTGTGTAGATGCCTCCTCTGTTGTGGACTGGGAAGTCTATCTTCACAGAAATCCTCAGAGTCAGGCAATAAACCCACTATGGCCATTTTACAGACAAGAAGAATGAAGCCCAAGGAGGAGTGCTCTACATCAGTTAATAGCAGGACTAATGAGCAGTACCTATGCCTGAAAACCCCACCTCAGGCACTGCCCACTGCCCATATTTCCACAGTCTTGGTCTCACTAAATCTGGCCAGAGCTCTACAACAGCATCCACTAGAGTAAGGAGGCTCATTCATAGTGGGTCAGCAGGGGCGGCCATTGGACTTCACTAGGGTCTGCCAGTATCAAGAAACACCAACCCTGTCAGCTGCCTCTGTTGATTCCTTTCCCAGAGGAGAAGAGTCAGCAGCAGAAGGCCTCTGGAAAGTCTAGCAGTGAAGCTCAGCAGGGGAGCCATGCTGGCCCACAGCTTGGGCTTACCCTTTTATGTTGATGATTGACCACACAGGAAGTCGATGACTTATTTCTTCCAAAGACACACCCCAGTCTCATTTGCTGCCTTTAGGGTGGGAGAGGGACTTGAGCCCTTGTCTATTCCTCTTGAACCCATGCAGAATCTGTGAAAGGGGAGTCTCAGGTCTCAGCCAGTGACCACCAGAGAGCCCAGGCCAGCTTGGTCATGCCCTGCGTGTGGGGACCCAGAATATCTGCTTGCGTATCTTCTAGTTCTCAGCTGCTGATATGTTAAATGGCTGAGATATCAGAAAATAGATATGTCTTAATATGTTGTATTATTATTTGAGTATGGCAAGGCAAACAGACCAGGAGACAATTGCTACTGAAAAGATGGTTTGTTACTCACAGCTCCCAAGAGGAGGAAGTATGCCATGCCCCAGGGGGCGACGGGGGAAGCACCAAGGCCAGTCAGGAGGTAGAGGGCAGAATTGGGGGAAAGAGCACTTATTGTGGTTTCTGCAGAAAATAACAGGTGAGGCAGGATAAGCAGATTTAGGATTGGCTAATTTGAATAATTTCCGCAGGCCCTGGGGCATAGGGGCTGTCCCTAATTGTCTGGTACTTGGCCCTGGGTGATTAGGGCAGGTAGATAGTAGCCTCGGGTGTGAGAGCTGAATAAAGGAGGAGGTTAGTGGTGTGGACTCCGGGATGGTTTGTTTACATTAGGAATGTACATGCACAGGAGAGTCACTTTCTCTGGGAATTGGCTAACCCTAGAAGGAACAGTCCTTCCAGGGTTGCAAAGCCCCAGACGTCAAAGCATCAAATACAGAGAATACGTGGCTAATGCAAGATGTATCCATTTACCCATGGATCCTGCTCCAACTATGACTTTTACCTGAGGAAAGTCTCAGCTTTAAATGAAAGTGACTAACCCCTAAAGAACACCTCTGGCAGAGGAGCTAAATACCCACTGTGAGATTCCTTCGGCTTGATCATGAACGTTTTGCCTCATGGTAGAATTGTGCTTCTCTTCCCATATGGACTTAAGTATGACTGTGTAGCTCACTTTAGCCAAGGGAACATGAAGGGAAGTGGTAAGTGTCACTTCCATGTGGAAGCTTGAAAGGTCTGCGTATACTTAGCCCCATTATCTTTTCCTTCAACTCAAAGTCCAACTCATTCTGTAATACCCAATTCAAGTAATGCCTCTTTGGTGAAAATTTCTCCAAGACTCCAACTCAGTGCTCTGATTTGTTGTTCTAATAATAGTCTGCACACAGGACTATCAGTGGCAATTCCACCAAACAGTAATAAAACATTTGCCCTATGAGTATCTCCAGGGCAGAGACAATGGCTCACTCATCTTGATGCCTCCTGTGACTTGCATAGGGGCTAACACCACGTGAATGTTTCATTCCCTCCTCCTGGGGAGACAGAGCTTTCAAGAACCCTTCTATCCACACAAACACGCACAACCAAAGAGAGCCATTAGACAAGGAGAGCAGTTACCAACAGTCAGGAGTTGGAGTTTCATGTGCTGAAATGCTGAGATTTGTTTGGATGTGGATGGAGCACCAGTAATTTCTGCTCAGATCCATCTAATAACAGAGTAGAACTCTGCTTCCCTTAGGCAGTCTAACTCCGTGTGTATGTGCATGCGTGTGTACATGCATCTCCCTCAGGAACTTGGTTCAGGTGGGTGACTATTGTCTGGGACAGTAGTTAAGCATTCCTGGGCACTCCACTCTGTCCCAACCATAAGGGCCAAGAGACACCCATCTCTTTTACCTGCCTAATTCCTGCTCATCCTATGGTGACCAGCTCAGCATCACCTCCTTCAGGAAGCCCTCCTTTGTATTGCTATTCTACTTTGTACTCATCTCTATTATGTTTATTATACTATATTTAATTGACTATTTACTTGTCTGTCTCCTCAACTCAGTTGTGAGTTCCTTGAGAGCACAAATAATGTCTCAATTATAGTTGAATCTCTAGTCTCTGGCATGTGCTGAAAAATATTTTTTTATATTAATTTAGCCAATATTTGCCAAACATTTTCTAAGTGCCAGGTACTTTATGCATATTATCTTTGTTTTTAAAATGTTAATTTTTTAGCCAGTTACTGTAGAAAATTCAGAGAGCAGAAAAAAATATAGAAAATAGAAAATATAGACTATAGAAAAAAATGTAATCTAATGAAATAGAAAAACTTAAGTGTGATTATTTCAGAAAAAAAGAGAAAAGTCTTAGGTGATAGATACAGGAGAGTTTTAAATCCGCAGGAAAATACTAAAAGTATCTTTACATCAATCTATTTTAAAAATTAGAGGAAATTAGCAACTTTTCTAGAAAAGTATAATTTACCAAAATTTACTGAAAGAAAACATAAGACAAAATGATCCAATTATAACTTAAGAAGTTAAATCAGTTATCAAAATTCTTCTCCAATTCAGGTAAAATCAGTATTACCTTGAAACACAAAACTTGGCAATAGCAGCACAAAAAAATTAAGACCAATTTCAATTATTAACATAGATGCAAAAATTCAAAATGAAATAATTGCAAATGTAATTTAACATGGTGTTAAAAATAAATTATGATCAAATAGAAATCCTGACAATTATCTCAGGAATTCAAGGATGGTTCAACATGAACAATGCCTATTTATATAATACACAATAGTAATAGGTTAGAAGATAAAATCCATATGATTATTTCAATGGATGCTAAGAAAGCATTGTAAACTATAACCAATTCATGCCAGAAAAAAAAAAATCTCTTAGCAGACTGTGAATGAAAGAAACTTTGTTAGCCAATGAAGAATATTACCAAAAATTTACAATAAGTGTCTTAATGGCTGAACAGTGGGATGTAAGTAGTGTATTTACTGAAATAAAGAAGACAAGAATGGCTGATTTCAAGAGTTCTATTTAACATTTATTCTAGAGGTGCTGGACAGTGCCATAAAAAAAGACAACGAGAGAAGCAAGATAATTGAAAAGGAAAAGCAGAAACTCTCTCTCTCTCTCTCTCTCTCTCTCTCTCTCTCTCTCTCTCTCTGCAGATACCATGATCATCTATGCAGAAAGTCTAAGAGAATCCACAGAAAAACTGTTAAAACAAGAGAGTTTAGTAAGTTTCCTGCATACATGATAAACTTTCAAAACTTTAATGGTATTTCTATACATTGAGAAATATATATATGATATATAGTAACATAATATATAAATATTAATATATCTCAGAGAAATATAATAATCTCAAGGATATCTGTATATAATCTATATATAAAAGCAATATGGGGAAATTATTTTACTATAATGGTAAGTGAAAGGCAAATGACAAAATGGGGGGGTATGTGTGTGTGCTCGTGTATGTCAGGATTGACTGAGAAGGAGCATGAGAGAACTTTCTGGAGTGATCCTCATGTTCTATATGTTGATAAAGATGGCAGATGGAGTTGTCAAAACTCAGCAAATGTACGTTTAAAATGTGTACATTTCATTGCATGTAAATTTCAAATCAAAAGAAAAAATGTAAACGAATATTGGACTATAATTAATGATACATATGCTGATATATTGTAGGGGAGTTAAAGAATGTCTATGCGTGAAATGTATAAAAAATAAGGTGGACTGATGGGTGAACAGAGAAATGGCTAGATGGATTATTATGTGATAAAATCAGGAAGAGTAAAATGTTAATGGCCGAATCCAGCTGGTGGATATGCAGGTGTTCACTGTAATATTCTTTCAAAATTGTTTATTCAACTGTCATAATAAAGCGTTGGAGGAAAATACCTTGTATATTGCAGTGCCAATTGTGTAAAAACATTTGTGCCTGACATTTTTGCCTGCATCCTGCTATTTATGATGCTTTTCCCTGCTAAAATGATCCTTTCTTCGCTCCCTGTCTCCCTCATTTCATCCAGCAAATAGCAACAAAGTGCCAGCACTGGGGGTGGAAGCAAATCCCTTTTCAGGTTCCATTATCTCCCACTTCTCTTTCATCAAGCCCTGCTCAGCCCCTTTCCCCCTGCAGCATCAGTTACTTCCTCTGACGGGGAGCTGCCTAGACCCCAACTAAAGGCAGAATAGAGTTGTATGGAGATCACACACACACACACACACACACACACACACACACACACACAGGAAGCCTACTATGTTAACTTGGTGAGCAAGAACCAGACTTATTTTTGCCTCCCTCACCCCAGCTCCTGGGCTGGCACGCAGTGAATCCTCCAGGGTAGTTTAGGGAAAGCACAGATAGAGATACAGAGACAGTGTCCTATGTCCAGTAGGTGGAATTTCAGTTGATTTCCCCCGCCCCCCAAACTTTCTTTAATAGTGTCCTATTGCCTTTGGGATAAGAACCCAGAGCTCACCCAGGGGCCTCAGTGATGCTCTGGGCAAGGCTTTTCACCCAAGTTTTTCCTTGGAGTGGGGAGGAGTCAGCATACTGACTTACGATAATGTTTGTTTGCTTGGCTATGTGTTTATTGTTGGCTTATTTATTTTTTCTTTTGTTTGCCATATGGTTCTTTTACAATATCCAGAGAAGGAAACAACTATACATAAAGAAATTTGAATTTGTGAATGCCTGCTTCCCATCTGAAATGTCACTTGCACGTTAAGTCTGTGTCCCTGAGTTGCTGTGGCAACCTCCGCAGCACTCTTTGCCCAGGGTGACAAAGGGGCCCTTTGTTAGCCGGGAGGCCAGGTCTGGGTGCAGGGACATCCTATTCAGCTCATCGCAACAAAGGAGCACACGTCCCCCTCTCCGAGCAGGACAGCCGCCAGCCGATTATGCCTGTACTGTTGACAATCTTCCATGGGGAGACCAGGAAAAGAAATCCCCTATTATTGGCATCTTTGAACTAAAGTTGTTTTTTTAACCCCCTCCCCCTCTCTCTCTCTCTCTGCTGCTTGCTGTACAAAAAACCCCTGCAAAGGGCCCCTACTCATGTTCTTGCAAAGAAAAACACCAATTGTGAGGCCTCCTTGGAAGAGGAATGAGGCTCCCAATCTTAATTGAATCTCCTAAACTTGGTTATTAAAATGGCAACTCTAGCAGCAGTGGGTGAGCAGATGGGTTCTTCAAATTTTAGCAAGCAACCTGGCCCTGGCACTGAAAGGGTTCCTGGTGGCCCCCTGGCCTTGGAGAGGCCTTTGTACGCAAGAGCAAGGGGCTTTCACTCAGGGCAGGCTCCCCATGTACTAGGATGCGATGTGGGGCTTAAGTGTCATTCACCCTTGGCCTCTCCTTTCCCCTCAAAGTTGAAGCCCGGGGAGGGGGCCAGTGCCTAGCCCAAGCTAGCTAAATGAATTCCATGAGAGCAAGGCTGGGGCCCAGCCAGCATCCTGACTTCCATCCTAGGCTCTTCAAGGTCACGGGCAGGTGGCGAACAGCTCCAGGCTGCAGCCCAGGGCCCTCCTTCCACTCCCAGAGCCACGGGGTTCCACCCCTACTTCCTGCACGATAGGCCCACTCGAGGCTCTTGTAGCCCATTTTCCTTTCCTCTGTCACTTCTCCCACAAAATCATCTTTCACATTTCCCTTTCTGATCCAGTGACGTCTATGAAAGCGGAGACTGGGAACTCCAGCATAGCCAGAAACGGTGTCTGTCTTATGCGCTGTGCACCAAGGGTCACCACAGTGCCTGGCACACAGTACGTACTCAGAAATTGTCTGTTAAAACAGTGAATCATGAATGAATGAATCTGTTAGTATGGACTCATTTCATCCTATTAACCACTCTTTGAGGTTGAAGCCATTTTCCTCATTTCATTCTATTTCCTACTGTCCTCTGCTGCCAGGTCCAGGGCTAGGGCAGTGAGTGCCCAAGGAGGTTGCCCCAGAAGCTGCAGGAGCTGGGGGTGGAGCAGGAGGCAAGAAAGAAGGATGCAAGGAGTACAGAAAGAATTCCAGGGTGAGGATATTGCCAAACAAAGGAAGGACCAGGAGCTGGCCAAGAAAAGAAGAAAGCTTCAGTCAGAAGAAACAGCAAAAGCAAAGGTGGAGTGGTATGAAGTAGCCTGTTATGTACAGCTCCCCTCAGTGAAGCTGGTTATTTTTAGAGAATATGGGGCATGGCAGAGAGGGCCTGGATACAGCTGGCGAAACACAGAAGGAGGACCCCGTGAACCAGCCTCAGGAGCTTGAAGCCATGGGGACCCTGCACAGTTGTATAAGTTGTGCACTGTGTAAAGCGGGTGAGCAGAGTTGAAGTCCAGCCTGCAATCTGCTTGTCAAGCCCTGTGGCCATGGCTGAATCCTTTCACTTAAAGAAGGAGCAAGGTCAGCAATGCAAAGGCATCAGTAACTCAACTGCCTGTTCCCAGGAGGTGCCAAGTCCAAAGGGAGGCCAGACAAGAATTAGGATAAATGAGTAAGCCCTGGAGAACCATTAAGGGCTACTTGGGCTGCCACGGATATCTGAATATGCACCCCTCAACCCATCCAGATTCCTCAGCCTTCTGCACAAGGAGGAGAAGGCATTTGCAAAGGAGCGGAGGAAACTCTTGCCCTTCAAGTCAATTCTAGATTAAGAGAGAAGGGAAGACAGGACAGGGCAGATGAAAAGAAAAGAAAGAGGTTGTGGTTTTGGAGGTTTCCATGGCATGCAGCTGGAGGAACAGTGAGAAGGCTGAGGATGTACGGAGAGGCCTGCAAGCTGGACATATGAATTTAAAATGGGCAAAATCTCTAGGATGTGTCCTCAGCAGTGAGGATGGGATGGTCTTTGGAGACAGGGAAGTCCAGAGCCAGAAGACTGGGCAATAGGCTGGATCCCAAGGTGGGAGAATAAGGCCTCCGGCCGGCAGCTGGACTTGGGGATAAGGGAACAGTCTGATCATGATCTTGTCGAGGAAGGATGGGGATGGAATCTGCGTTGTGTCCCAAGTGTCCAGCCCTGCTCCTCACACATGATAGATGAGCTATAAATATATGTTTGATCAATGACTGAATTGATAACATCAGTGACCTAGATATCTTGAATGTCATCTGTGAATGTCTGAGAGGTTTAGAAGGGAAGTCGGCAGGGTAGGCTGTGCCAGGGTAAGCAAATACATGCAGAGTATGCATCTTTTAGGGTAACTTTAGCTACTCTAACAAATAGCCCCCAGATTTCAGTGATTTAACTTTACTGGAGAGTCCATACTAGTTGTTACTCCTTGGCTGGCAGCTTTCCTCCATGCAGTGATTCAAGGATCCAGGTTTCCTCTATCTTGGGTGCCACCATCTCCTAGAGACTTGGAGTCCTATGCATCAAACTGGCAGATCAGGAACAGTGGAGAAGCCTCCGCTATTTCTAACCAAGAAGTGACACATCACTTCTGTTCACCTTCCCTTGATAAGGACTAATCCAAGGCTTTTCCTAGATGCAAGGCAGGCTAGGAAATGTAGTCCCAGATTAGAAAGATGCCTCCTCCAAACAATGTTATCCAAGCACAGGTTTTTGGTGCACCTGCATAGGAGGTGATAGGTATGTGAGGAAGTTGGAGCTTCAGGGTACAGATTTGTGGTAGTGACCAAGGATATGAGGAACCACCAAGTGAGCCTTGAATTCAGCTCTTGGTCTTATTTGAAATTCTAACTGGATCGTGGAGACGAGTTGCGGGGTGGGGTGGGCAGGGGATTAACTGTCTTGCTGACTGATTGCTACATTTGATCCTCACTTAGCTTGGGAAATGGTCCTCATCAGCTCATTAGTCCTTTTTTTATATTATTACTAATTTAATCAGGGTAACATTGGTTAAAAACATTACATAATTTTCAGGTGCACAGGATTATAATTCTACATCTGTGTATTCTACTGAATACTCACCAGCTGAAGTCTAGTTTCCTTCCATTACCATATATTTGACCCCTCCCCCCCCCCTTTTTTTTACAGATGAGGAAACAGGTTCAGGGAGAGTGTGCTGAGCAAAGCCACCCAGGATGCAGCCAGAACTGGAACCCGGGGCAGCTGTGCTGGTTTCTCTGGTCTGCTAGATCTAAATTAATTCTCCAGAATGTCACCGACATTTTTGTGTATTCCAGAAAAACAACGTATAGCATGTCACATCACAACCTTTCCCCCGAGCAAAGAGGGAGCAGCCTGTTGCTGTCAGGACTGGGCATTTTTTTCACTGACCGCTGGGAGGAGGGGCCTTTATTCCCCAGACCCTGTGGGCAGGGCTTGGCCAGGCTCACCCTGCTGTGTCAGGAATTCTTCCGTTATTGCTCAGCAACTCGGTTACAAAGTGAAGATCTTTGAACGTGTTTTTAAGCCCTGTAAACTCTGTCCTTTGCTCCTTACATTTGTCCTACAGCTAGACTCGGACATCTTTTCTATCAAAAATTCAGTGGGACCCTTACAAAGTGACAGTGGATTAAATAGCAGCACTTATAATAAGAGTTCCCCCCACCCACCCACATCCTCTTTGTTTTTTTGTTTTTGTTTTTGTTTTTGTTTTATGTTTTTGGCCCAGTACCAAAGTAAAAGGCCAAAAAGTCAACCTATCTTAGCCGCTTTGAAACCAGCTGTGTCAGTCCAAAGGCTGTTTCACTTTGGACCCTGTGTGACCCTGTGTGACTCTGCATTTGGGCCTCATATTATACACATGTGGATAGTAGTGCTATAATGATAGGGCCTTGCCCAGTGCCTGGCACAGCAGCAGTTTCGATAAATTTAGGGTGGACACCCACAACTCTGACCCCTCTGAAAGACAGTGAATTAAAGTTGGCAGGGAAAATTGTTATTTGTGGTTTTCCAGTTTAAACCCAAGTGTTCTCACATTGCCTTCAATTTTATAAGTACATGGTCATGAAGAGTATGTCCAGTGCCTAGCTCAGTGCAGCTCAGAGTAAATAACCAATAAATCATGTGTTGAATGAATGAACCAGTTAAGTGATTAATGTCAAGATGGGCTTTCACGAATCATACTGTTTCTGAAAACAGGACGTGAAGCTGACTTCCCTGTAGCAAAGAGAACTCATTGCAAATTGGAGGACTGGGAGGTGCAAAATCCCAGCTCTGGGTCCTGTGACACCCCACCCCTCCTGCCCCACCTCTGCTCTGCCCCCGAATCCTACCTGCCTGTGGGTCCCTCCCCCTAAATCTTCTCCTCCACATCCTTCTCCACTGCTGCTCACAGCCTCCACATCACCTCCCCACCCCAGCCTTTGACTCTCCTCCCCTCTCATGTCCCTCCCACCAGTCCTAGCCCCTCATCTTTCAGCTCCAGTGCCCAGCACGGCCTCCAGGTCCCCAGGATCACCCTCTGAGGGGAAGAGAATTCACATGACTCCATCCTGGTCCCCATCATTACCCCTTAAGGGAACAGAAGGGTTGAGGGTAGGCCACCTTAACACTGGGCCTCAGAGCTCAGACTTATTCTCAAAGATTCTACTTGTATAGGTAAGTAATTCAGTGATAAATAACTTTGTGAAAATGAGTCTTCCTAAGGTTTGAGTATTTTTCTCCTTATGATCCCTCCCCAGGAGGAACACTGAGCAAAAAAGCCATAGGGAATGCAATTCCTTCCCAGGTCAGTACTGACAGTGGCTGGCAGGATTCCTGAAGGGTTAGCTTGGCCCAGCACAGAGAGCTTTGGGGGACTCCTTGTCTTAAAGTTAAGTTTCCATGTTGGTCTATGAGTATAGCAATCTTGATTTGAAATGCAAACACAGGAGCTACATTTAGAAGGAAATTGTGGTAGACTGCAAAGGAAGGAAGGGAAGGCCCCTCCATCATATGTGGAACAATGATCTCTGGGAAAAGTCAGTCCTGGGTTCAAAACTTGGCTTTCCCTCCACTCACAGAGTGGTCTTGGGGAAAATAACATCTCCTGAACCTTCATTTTCTGGTCAGTAAATGAAGATAATGCCTACATGTTGTAGGTATTCATTCATTCATTCATTCAACAAATATATATTGAGTGCCTGTCAAATACTTGGCACTGTTTTAAACACTGGAGACCCAGCACTGATAAAACAGACAAAAATCCATGCCTTCGTGGAACTCACATTCTAAGAAAGGACAGACAATGACAAAATAAAATTATAAGAGCTAGTAGTAAGTGCTAAGAAGAAAAATAAAGCAGGAAAATGGAATGGAGTAAGGGAGTTGCATTTGAGTTAGAGTATTCTGGGAAGGACTCTTGTTAAGGTGACATCTGACTAGGGCAGGTCAAGGGTAAAAACAGGAAGATTGTTTAGATGCTATTATTTAGGAGAGAGGTAACAGTGGCTTAAGATGGAGCGGTAGTCATAAGAATGGTAAGGATATCTTCAAAATATTCAGCCATAGAAATTATAAAGATCGAGTTGCGATTAAGTTGACATTGAGATTGAGGGTGGAATGGGTTTGGAGGGGATCAGAAGTTGGGACAAATTCCACTGGGGGTGTCTGTTCACTTCCAAGTGGAGAGAACAGGCAGGTAGCTAGATAAATGGGTCTGCAGACCAGGGAAGTGGCCCAGACTAGCAATACAAATTTAGGATTAAATAAGAGAATCAGGTAAAGTGTTTAGGCCACTGTGAATCTTAGAAAAGACAGTCAGGCCTATGCTGTGCACTTGTCTAGGCTCATTCCCTGCTAATTCGTTCCAGCATATCAGTGTGCACAATATAAACTGATGCCTCTGCAAAATCACACATATTTTACAGGTGTAGGTCCTTCCAGACCTCTCAGAGACAGGTTTGAACAAACGGTGTTCACCAGGAGGTTCTGCAGAACTTTCTCCAGATACCCATTCTTGAGTTGGTTGTGCCCTCATGGATTCCAAATTAATGGATCTAGGTCTTTATTTTCTGGAAGCTCCCCAGATGGTTTTGATGGACACCCCCAAGTATCATTCATTGCTCAGAACCTTGAATGCTAAACTCATAAGGCCAAGAATATTGTAAAAGAAGAACAAAATTGGAAACAATCTGAATATCCAAATAGTAGAGGTGGGTGTTCTTATTTTCACTTTATAGATGAGAAATCTGCAGCTCAGAGATTAAATGACGTTCCAAAAAAATCATATAGGTGGTGATTGGCAGTCAGGATTTGACACAAGTTCTAGGTCTAAACACTGCTGCCATGTCACCCAGAATTCCACTGAGGAGGGAGAAAGCTACACTGACGGTTTAAGTGACAAATACCTATCAAGAGTGAGTCACTCTGCCCTCTTAACCAACTCTTCAGCCTGAAAAGGGTAAGGATTCTGTGCATTTCCAATCATGGTGCACTCAGAATCCCCAGGAGGATTTCTGTCATCGGTCCCAAAAGTTATGCTTCGTTAGGTCTGAGTAAGAATCATAGCCTCAGATGCAAAGTGCTGGCTGCCCCAAATGTTCAGTCACTTCACAAAATCTTTTTCCCACTTCCCACTTCCCTGGGTGCACCAGATCATGACCCTCTCCCACCTCAGCCCTGGTTCTTGGGGTCCCGGCAGGAGAGGGTTAATGTCCTGAGAACCCAGGGGCTCTTCTCTCATGGGAATGGAATGTGGAGGGGAGTGAGCTGATCGAGAGAGATTTCTGATGTGTGGGCTGTCCAGTGCTGAGCATGGCCATTGTCGCAGAACAATTGACCCACAGGAACAGGACAGCAGACGCTAATTATGGGACACTTGTGTTGTCTGTAATTATGAGGCCTCTGTGACTATTAGCATAAGAAACTAAGCTCACTGGCTTGTTTTAGTCATAACTTTCTCCAAACTGCTCGCTCAGGAGTGTTAAGAAGTAAAACTATTAACTCAGAGCATCATAAAAGATAGCTCAGAAATTCTCTAATTTTGGTCATATTAAAATCACCCAGATGCTTGACGAGCATGCAGACCCTCAGGCCCCACTTCCAGAAACTTGGTGGGTCTGAGTGGCAATGAAAGTTGTTTAGCCATTGAGATCCATGCAAGTTCAAATTCAGCCTTCCCTGGGGGTGGGCAGATGTCCTGGCATTTATTGTACCTTTCTAAGTACATTTGCTCCCTCAGTGAGGACTTTGATGCCCCTCTGATGTTGCCTGAGCCTTGTGAGTTAATAAATACAACCTTAAACTCTGCTTGAATGCAAAGCTAGCTCACCAGGAAGACCAACTCAGATGATTGCTCACACAGGGCCTTGGATCTGGAGGAAAGATAAAAATCACAAAGACAACAATGATTTAAAAAAAAGGAGTGATGGGGGCTCTGAAGAGTGAGGGAGTGGAGGAGGAATAAAACCTTATCTGAGGGTTCCCCAATCCCTGACCCCTGAGTTTATCAAGTGACTTTACATAAGGATCAGAAACCTATGGTAATCCTCTTGGGCAAAAAGGATAATTGATGGATAGGCTTGCTTAATATGGAAAATGCTGCAGCTGGCCTCAGAAATAACCAGAACCCAAAGTTAAATGGCTCTGCAACTCTCTATAGGCTTCATTCTTACACACTGGCTTTCCGGGCCACCTGGACCCCATAAACTCTCTGCTTCATGTCTTCCTACCGATTCTATATGAAAGATGCTATGTCTGTTCCTTTAACTCCAATTTGAAAATTCCCAGAAAGGTTTCTGATTGGCCTAAAAGGATCCATGTCCCCAGCTTTGCCCAGGAAAGTAAGCAGCAATGATTGACAGCCCACAGAGCCAAAGGGTGTAAGTAGGACAGGAAGCTTCTTCTCCAAGGAGAGGAATGTGGGACTAGGCAAATGTGTTCCCTACAGCTCTTCACGTACCCGATTCCATTTAAACCCCACAACCACGGAGTGAGATAGGTAGACTTATTTCCGACTTCGAAAGGTTAAAAAAACTAAGACTCAGAAACTTGAGTGACTTTGTCAATGTCACACAGCTAATCAGTGGCAGAGATGGACTTCCTGACCAGCTCTCCCTGTATCCCAAGTCCATGCTCTCTGCTGCGCTGTGCTGAATGGCATGTTAGACGAATGAAGGAGAAGTCCAGGTTCACTGGACTGTTTGTACAGGTATAGCAAAGAAGGATAGGTGATGCTGGGGGGAAACTGCACAGGAGACTGGACAGGTGAGCTGGGACCATATTCTAGAGAGATGCGAATGTTAGAGTAAAACTTAGTCTCTTTTTTAGAAGGCAATGGGGAACCAATGAAGTTTTCTGAGCAATGGCATCATATTGGATTTTGACTACTAACTCAGATCTCTAAAAGCTGGGAATTTGCAGAGCAGAGAGAGGTTAGGTTTTCAAGGATCACGTACTGTTCACAAAATCATAGACCCTCATATCCTCCATCTCAGCAGGTATCTGTCAGCCACTCTCACCTGGACACCCTCAGTCTTTGAGCTGGCCAGGTTCTGGACTCAACATCTGTGAGTCTCTCAAGACAAGGATGCCCACTTTTACCACTTTTATTCAACATAGTATTAGAAATCCTAGGCACAGAAATCAGACAAGAAAAAGAAATAAAAGGCATCCAGGTTGGAAAGGAAGAAGTAAAACTATCCTTATTTGCAAATAACATGATACTATATAGAGAGAACCTTAAAGATTGCATCAAAAAACTATTAGGACTGAAAATAGGAATATCGCCGATAAATGAATTCGGTAAAATAGCAGGATATAAAATTAATATTCAGAAATCGGTTGCATTTTTATACACAAATAATGAACTATCAAAAAGAGAAATGAAGAAAACAATCCAATTTATAATTGCATCAAAAAATACCCAGGGACAAATTTAACCAAGGAGGTAAAAAACCTGTACCTGGAAAATTACAAGACATTGAAGAAAGAAATTGAAGAAGATACAAATAAATGAAAGCATATACCATGCTCATAGATAGGAAGAATTATCATTAAAATGCCCATACTGCCCAAAGCAATCTATGGATTTAATGTAATCCCTATCAAAATACTAGTGGCATTTTTCAAAGAACTAGAACAAATAATCCTAAAATTTATATGGAACCACAAAAGCCATAAATAACTACAACGATCTTGAGAAAGAAGAACAAAGTTGGAGTTATCATGCTACCTGATATCAAACTATACTACAAGACTGTAGTAATCAAAATGGCATTGTATTAATATAAAAACAGACACATAGATCAATGGAACAGAATAGAGAGCCCAGAAATAAACCCATACCTACCTACATGGTGAATTAATCTATGACAAAGGAGGCAAGATTATACCATGGAGTGAAGACAGTCTATTCAATAAATGGTGTTGAGAAAACTGGACAGATACATACAAAAAAGTTGAAACTGGATTACTTTCTTAAACTATGTACAAGAATAAACTCAAAATAGATTAAAGACTTAAATGTAAGACCTGAAATCAAAAAACACCTAGAAGAAAACATAGGCAATAAACAAACAAACAACAACAACAAACAAACAAAAATGTAGGCAGTAAACTCTCTGACATTGCTCTTAGTGATATTTTTTTCTATGTCTCCTTAGGCTCGAGAAACAAAAGAAATAAACAAATAGGACTGCATCAAACTAAAAAGGGTTTGCACAGCAAAGGAAACCATCAACAAAAGGAAAAGACAACCTACTGAATGGGAGAAACATTTGTCAATGATACATCTGATAAGGGGTTAATATCCAAAATTTATAAAGAACTCATACAACTCAACACACACACACACACACACAAAAATGGGCAGAGGACCCGAATAGATATTTCTCCAAAGAGGACATTCAGATGGCCAATAGACATATGAAAAGATACTCAATAATCATCAGAGAAATACAAATTAAAATCACAATGAGCTATCAGTTCACACCTGTCAGAATGGCTATCATCAACAAATCAACAAACAAGTGTTGGCAGGATGTGGAGAAAGGAAATCCTCATGCACTCTTGGTGGGATTGCAAATTGGTGCAGCCACTATGGAAAACGGTATCAAGGTTCTTCAAAAATTAAAAATAGACTACCATATGACCCAGCAATTTCACTCCCTGGTATTTAACTGAAGAAATCCAAAACACTAATTTGAAAAGATATATACACCCCTATGCTTATCGCAGCACTATTTACAATAACCAAGAAATGGAAGCAACCTAAGTGTCCATCAATAGAGAACTGGATAAAGATATGGTACATATATACAATGAAATATTACTTGGCCATAAAGAAGAATGAAACCTTACCATTTGTAATAACATGGAGGGACCTAGAGGGTATTATGCTAAATGAAATAAGTCAGACAGAGAAAAACAAATACCACACGATTTCACTTATATATGAAAGAGCAAAATAAACAAAAACAGACTCACAGATACAGAGAACAAACTGATGCTTGCCAGATGGGAGGGGGGTTAGGGAGCTGAGTGAAAAGGGGGAAAGGATTAAGAAGTACAAATTGGTAGTTATGAAATAGTCAGGGGAATGTAAAGTACAGCATAGGGAATATAGTTAATAATATTGTAATAACTATATATGGTATCAGGTGGGTACTAGACTTATCAGGGGGATCACTTCATAAATTATATAAATGTCTAACCACTATGCTGTACACCTGAAACTACTATTAAATAATATTGAATGTCAACTATAATTTAAAAAAATATCTGCGAGTCCCTCTTTAACCTCACAACAAGGATGGAATAGGTGTGGTGGTCCTTGTGATGGGATCCTGGCTATTAGCTAGAGCTTCCAGAGGATTCAGAAGAGGGTAGGTAGGGTCAAGGGCCATCAACCAGACTGGAGTTCAAGGTGGGACTCTGGGCTCAGAGGAGAATACACTTTCAATTTCTTTATTTTGATCAAAAATCTTGTTTGGAGAAGAAACATCGACCTGAAATGACCTCAATCAATGCTGGTTTGGGATGACTAGAGGTGGCACCTGACAGAATCAGTAAATAAAGAAGGCAAAGAAATTTGACAGAGATTTAGTAATTATCGCTGGAGGTATCGCCTCACAATTGCAAGTGTCAAGATGTCTTTGTAAACAAGCCTTTTAAAGCACACTTTAAAATCAATACAGGAAATAGTGTCTGTGAAAATCATGCACATTCTCTACCAGGACAAATTAAACAACCCAAACTCTGTCCTGACATAATGGATTATTGTGGCTTGGGATAAAAATTTCTATGATAGCAAAAGTACAGATTCAAACATCAATGTATCTCAAATACCTCAAATGGACATGAAGACAATGTGCCTTGGAAAACTGTGCTGGATGATTCCAAAAATGGCTCTACTGATGACAAAGACACTGATGTCTAAGATGCCAGTGATGAGTCTGAATGAAATGAGTGGAAAAAAAGCAGGATATTAAATTATTTTATAATACGTCATTTAAAATGTGTCCGTGTAATGAAATTATCCTGGTAAAATTTATAAGGAAATATCTGTTTCAATTATACCCTAATGTTTTTTCTATTTAATTAATATTCTTATTTTATTTTATTTTTATTTTTTAAATTAATTTATTTTTTTTATGGTGACATTGGTTAACGAAATCCAATATGATTTATTAAAATTTAAATTGGCCAAAATTTTGGAGGCTACTCTAAATTGGATAATGGATGGAGGTGCTTTATACTCTTGGTTGCCCTATATTTAAATATATATGGTATTAGATGTTACTATGGCTATGGTACTTCCTCCATTCCATGTTGCCCCGAGGGTTCAACAAATATAGAAAAATGTACCAACTTTCAGTTAAAGATGATGAATTGAACCCAGGCTTTGAGGTCTACTCTCTTTAGAAATTCCATTAAAGCAACAATAAAGGATCTAGCAACAACAAATAAGGCATATATTAACAAGCACCAACAGGAGAAAAAGTAACAACAATATTTTGGAAGCTGAAAAGCAGATGACAAGTGAAACTTATTTAACCAAGAACTAAAAAAAAAAAAAGCTGAGTTCTAAGACAGTAGAAAATAAATCCAAGAAACAACTCAATTTACACTAAAAAATTCCCCAAATTATCAGCAATCATTATCACATGTCTCTAGAAGCAGAGATGAGAATTTGACTAAAAGCTGGAGGATTGGTTGAAAGTGTGTTTAAGACACAGTTGGACACCCCTACCCCATTCCCTCCGACTCTTTACACCCAGAAAAGTCTAGTCACTGCAGAAGGGTCACCAAGCATAATTGAAGGAAACAAAAGAAGTAAGTAAACATACACATCCTGGATCTTAAAATCCCCAAGCCTCTTCCCCGACTCAGCTTGCAGAATTCTGGTGGCCAACTCTTCCTCCTCCAGGCAGGAGACTGTCTCTGAAGAGGTCTTCTCTTCTCTGGGGAGACTGACCAGCACAACAGAAAAGACCTTAAGATGATACCGACTTTGGGAGTCACCTCAGGAAATGGCTAGCCAGACCACCCAAAGCGAAACAACAAGCTCCACTCATGTTTTCATAGCTTCTCATAAATTTCTTAGTCTCCTATTATTAAATATGTTCAGATAACTCAGGACTACCAGATATCTGAGGAAAACCTTTAATATGAAAATCAGAGCACAGAACACAAAAAAAGAAGGGGATATGGTAGGCAGAATGATGTGCCACCCCCACCCTCCAAAATGTCCATGTCCTAATCTCTAGAACTAGCGAGTATGTTATGTTATATGGTACATTTGCAGATTGAAGCCTGCAAGTGCAATTAAGGTTGCAAACCAACTGATTCTGAGATGAGGAGATTAGCCTAGATTATCCCAATGAGCTCAACTGAATCACATGCGTCCTTAAAAGCTGAGAACATTTCTTGGCCATGGTCAGAGAACCATGTGACAGCTAAAAAAGAGTTAAGAGAGATGTGATGTTACTAACTTTGAAGATGAGAAAGGGGGCTATGAGTCAAGGAATGTGGGTGGCTTCTAAAAGGTGCAAAAGTCAAGTACAGAGATTCTCCTCTAGAACCTCAGGAAGAAACAGTCCTGCAGACACCATGTTTTTAGCTCAGTGAAATCCATACTGAATTTCTAGCCTATAGAATGATGACATAATCAGTTTGTGTTGTGTTCATTCGTTACAGCAGCAATTAGAGAGCAATTCAGGGGGATTTAAAGAAACAAGATTCAGGAAGAAGAAAATCTCTTTTCAAAAAGTATTAAAGGAATGAATATTGCAAGCATGTAATGCGCATAGGATGCTATTTTTTTAAAAAGCATCATTCTGAGAGCAATAAAACACTCTTGAAGTTAAAATATTATAGGAGAAGTATTTTTAAAGAGTCAAAAGCAGAGATGGAAGATATAGATGACAAAGTTTCCCAGAAAGTAGATTAAAAAGACGAAAATGTAGAAAATAGGCAAGAAAAGGAACTATCCAGAAGATGCCACATCCAAATAAGAATTCCAGAGAAACACAGGGGAGTATGTCGGCAACAAAACATTAACAACAACTTGCCCCAGACAGAAGAACATCAACTGCCAGATTGAAAAGGGCCATGAGCACCCAGCAAGATGAACAAAAACAGATTCATGCTAAAGTATACATCGTGAAATTTCAAGACACCGAGAGCAAAAATAAGATTTAAAAAACATTTCTGATTATTTTTAGACCACCCAATCTGCCCATTTCTGAGAGGAATATGATAAAATGTCCAACAACAAATACTTTATTATCAACATCTCCTTGAGGTTCTGTCAATTGCTGCTTGATCTATATATATTTTTTTTGCTTGATATATTTCAGTGTACATTTTTAAGTGCATATATTTTGTGATGGTTATATTTTCTTGTTATACCGTTCCTTTTGCTAACATACAACTTCTTACTTTATTCACTATAAATTTTTTATATTAAATGTTATTTTGTCATGTGTTGAAATTGCTGCCCTCCATCTTTTTTGATATTTGCCTGGAATCCAATCTTTGTCTAACTTTCTTTTCCTTTTTGTATTAATTATATTTCTTATTTTTTAAAAAAATATTATTGACTCTTTCTTCTAAAAAATTGAATCTTAGGTGTCTACCTTTTAGTTAGTCAGTTTAATTCATTTTCATTTATTGCAATTATATTAGAACATATTTCACAAAATTTACACTTACAAAAATTTGTTTTCTGTTTTCCATTGGAGAGGGATAATTTTCTTTTGCTAGTTCAAAAGTTATATATTTTGCTTTTGGTCGTATAGTGGTTGGTTGTCCTTAGTTGAAGTCCCATAGTCAAGTTTATTTTCCCTTGTTTATTTCCTGAACTTGACAATATTTATATCGACTCTTTCTTATTTTCCATATCACTTCAGGTACCCTCTTGATGTCAACCTGATTCTTGTTTGCTGGTAATCTGCTTCATCTCTGAAAACATTTAGAATGTTTTGCTGTTCTGTGTGTCACTCTAAGGCAGGTATAGGTTTTTCCTTATCTCTTTTGTTTGGTGTTTTGTAAGCCTCTTCAAGCCAGAGCCTCTCATCTCCAATTTTAGAAACTTGAATCTTTGTTGTTTCTTCAAATATTTCATCTTCTCTACCTTTTCTCTTCTCCTAGAGTTCTTATATTCTGAATATTAGCAGTTCTCCTCTATTCACCATATTTCAAAGCACTTAAAAATATTTTTTCCCTCTTTATCACCTTCTGCTGCTCTTGGGAGAGTTTGATCTTTTAAATAAAAGATCAACATGATCTTTTATTTCATTAAATTTTTCTCCAGCTGTTTCTATCCTGTGCTATTAATCTCATTTCTTTTACTCTTTACTTCAACAGTTTTTCACACTTAATATTTCCACTTGGCTTTTTAAAAACAACTTCTTTTTTTTTTTTTTTCAAACTCTTAACACCTTCTCTTTCTTCCTTAATTCTTCTTATAATGCTTACTTTAAATTCTGGATCAACCTATCTCAATGATACTGCTTCAGATGGAATGTATTCAGTTTCCTGTCTTTCTTTCATAAGAAAGGTGTCTAGTTATTTAGGCCTGAAAGTTCGTGGTTTCATGATGGCCAACAGAGCGCCCAGCTGTGGGAGGTCTAGACTGTTGCTTCCAGCTTCTGTGATGAGGTGTCAAAGACACCATCAGGGCATTTCAGGTGGAGTGACAAGAGCAGCACTTTAAAGAAGCTTTCCTCCACCCAATGGGTTTTAATCCAGGTTCTGCATTAGAATCATACATAGACTGATAAAATCAGAACACCTGGGATGAAGCCTGGAAATGAGTATTGATTTTTCTCATTACTGTATTTTAGGGGGGGAAAAAAGTTAAAACCCACAAAACAGTTGGAAAAACATAGTACAATGAACATCTATATGGTCTTCACCCAGATTCACCAAATATTGCCACATTTGCTTTCTCTCTCTCTCTCTCTCTCTCTCTCTCTCTCTCTCTCTCTCTCTCTCTCGTGTGGGTCAGGGGGTTTTGGGATTTTTTGCTGAATCTTCTTTGCTGAAAGTAAGTTGCAGACATCAAAACTTTCCATCCCTAAGACTTCAACACGTACGTTCTAAGAACAAGGACATTTTCCTACATATCACTGTTGTGTAGTGTGTGTGTGAATATTTTTAAGAGCTTTCTCAGATGATATTTAATGTGCAGTCAGGTTTGAGAATCACTGCTCTAACCTATCTTCCCACCATTGCCTTTGCTTGCCATATCACCTACCCCTCAACATCCATGAGTACACACACGTGCACACACGCGCACACACATACACACACACTCCAGCTCAAGGTAGCCTTCAGACTCCCCTGCGATTTCTAACAGTTCTTTATTAATTCCACAAATCCATGTTTCCTCCCATTTCTACAGTTTCTCCAGAGTAGAGTTTCAGGGCAAGAGCCACCAACCTGGGCTACAAGGTCACCTTAACAAGCCCTTGAGCCCGCAGGCTCCATACATACCTGCTTTATAATGTTGATGTGTTGGGCCAAGTCCAGCTCTTAATAAAACAGTGGGGAAATTGACATTTTAGGCAAAATATAACGATTCAGAAAAACTGAAGTCAGTCCTAATGCAAAATAAAGTCTGATCTTGAATTTGTTCATAATGTTCCTTAAAGTATGTAAAATACTTCCTTAGTAAAAACAAAATACACAAAGACTAAATTAACACACTCTGTCCGTAACTCCATCTCAGCGTGGGTTTAAAATGCCTGAAATAGTATTTTAAGTGACATGACACGGTTTTCAAGCTCCCTTAAAATTTTTTTAAATAGCGTATATTAACCCACATTTTTTGCCATATTAGATATCATAAAATTTTAATGGTTTTTCCAATCTGATGTGTAAGAGATGATGTTTCAGTGTCATTTTAATTTGCATTTCAGTGGATATCAGCAAGGTCAAGTAGCTTTTGACTTGGTAATTTAGTTGCTTATAAATTTTATCTGATATTCATAATGTTCGCTCATTTTTAAAAAGAGACTTTGAAAGGAAAAGTTAATAGTCTATCCCTCCCTCCAATTCTACCTCGAAGTAACCAATATTTTCTGTTGGTTTTGTATCCTTCTAAATCTTTTTCTAAATGCACCCAAATACATAGACACTAATATGGTTCTAGTCAAATGATTCAAAGCTACTCAGATACGTAGGGGTGGAGTGTGAGGTGTAGGGAATCATTAAAGAAAATCTGTCCATGCTAGTCTGAGGCAAATAAAAATCCTAAATAGAATACTCAAGATAAAAAAAAATAAAAGAGAGACACAAGCAAAAACTTTGCAACAAAATAATGAAATTAACACAGCATCATAGAAATATGAAGAGTATGTTTCTGAAAATTGAATTCATAAAACAAATGAAAATTTTAGGCAAATCTAATCTCACAGAAATGAGGGTGAAAAAAAGGTCAAGGACTCCAAAGGAAAAAAGGATGAAAAACTAGATCCTATAAAAACAGATCAGGTTAATGGAAGAATGGGCAATTCTAAGAAAAAAAATATTAAGGAAAGAAATGATGATCTTGCAACATTTTTAAAAATGGTGTAAGAAGCAATGAAAAACAGACTGTCAATGAAGAAACCCAAATCAGCAAGGTAGAGTGTATACGTGAGAAAAATAATGCAGACTATAGCATCCAATGACCAAAAAAAAAAAAAATGAGAAAATCCCTATAAGAAAGACAACAGAAATTCAACATAAGATAATTGATATTTCTAAAGAAGAGACCAGAACAAACTAGATAAAAACAATGTTTGAAACAAAAGGAGAGATCTTTCTTAATATGAAAGAGGACCTCAGACTGAAGCCTCTAGCCGCCCACCAAGAAGACAAAATAAAAAACAATACTAAGGCAAATTCTGATAAAATTATTTCATTTTATGTACACATAAGAATTTATGTAAATATACATACAGAAAAAGCAGGACTATGACTTTTTCTGCCATACGATTCACTGCCGGAAGGCAAAACAAGGGTTGAAGGAATAAAAAAGAACACGATCCCAGATTTCTAAGCTCAGTCAAGGTGCCAGTCACCTGTTAAGGTAAAAAGAAGGTCGTCAAACATTGAGAATCTAAAAAAGAGAACACCTAAAAGCTCTTTCTCAAGAACTAGTTGAAAAAATAAATATTTCAAACATGAAAATTGTGTCATAGAAAGGATAGAGTGGGAGCCAAATCCATCCAAATACTAAACTTGGAATTAAGACTCAATAACTATGAGAAATAGAGTTATAAAATAAAATGAAAACATAAATTCCTTGACAAAGAAAGGAACATAATACAAATATTAATAATAATTCCATTATACTACACTGGGACAAAAATTCAGGATCTACAAACCTGGTGTGGTAGATTCGAGTTGAGATTGACAAAAGAGAGAACAAAAGGAAGAAAAATGTGCAATTCTCACCTCCCTTTCACAAAAGACAAGGAATTGCTTCCAAAATTGATGAATCAGAGAATCTAGGATTAATCATTATTCAATTATTAGTAGATCTAAAAAACAGAATCTATAGTCATCGAGTTACTTTAAAAATTATGAACAATATAGCCAAGGGCACAAAGCCAATAATACTATAATGAATCACAACAAAAAACAAAATAACCAAACAGCATTTTTAAACAACAGAAATTATTATGACGATAAATGAAAATGGGATAAACACATATATTTAAAAAGTCTTAATGAAAACACAAAAATCTATGTCCAGAAGGCCTACAAAACACTAAGTAAAACAAAATGATTCAGAAAGATTATGAGTAAGAGGGAAAACAAAGATGGTCTATGGAATGCAAACAAGAAAGCAAAGCTAATGTTAACATCAGACAAAGTAGAATTGTCTCAAACCTTCAATATCATAGAAGTCTATTGCCATTTAAAAAGTCCCAATGCATAATGAAAAAATTTTTTCAATTATTTTTATAAATTATGCAGGACTCAATATAAAAAAAAATAGACAAAGCACGTAATGGAACACTGCAAACTCAATTATGAATACACCTGCAAAATACTAAGTAAAATATTTGCAAATAAATTAAATAGTATGTTGAAAAGAAGAAACATGAGATTAAGCAACGATTATTCAAAATCTGATTGACTGTTAATATAAGGAGAAAGAGAATAATTTCAATAAATGCCTAAAAACCAATTTAAAAAAAAAAAAAGCATCCATGCCTGATAGCAATGTTTCATACAATAAGAATAAAAGGATATTTCTGTAGCATGACAAGCAAAACTGCACATGCACATCAAATGACTGTTGGCATCATGTTCCATGGGAAGACACTTGGGAACATTCCCCTTCAATCATGAGAAAAGACAAAGGGCACTGCTATTACTACTGTTTTTGCACTCTTTTCTAAAGCGCAAAAAAGTCACCAGGCAAGAGAATGAAATAAGAGGTGTAGATATATTAGGGGAAAAAAGCAAAATGATCAATATTTACACATTATGTAATTTTCCACCTAGAAAAAAATAAGAAAATCAATTAAAAACATATTAAAAATAATAATAGTTTCACTAGGCAGATGGTTTAAAAATCAATTGGTTTCCTAGATTTCCGGCAATGACCAATCAGAAAATATAGCAAATTTTTATAATTGATTCGTGGCAGCAATAAAAAGCAAAAGATACTAAAAATAAACTTTTAAAAATGTACATGGTCTAGAACTCTATATGAAAAAAGAAAAACTACTTAACTCTACTGAAGTATTTAAGAGTAAAAGAGAGAGAGAGAGAAATAGCATGTTTTTGGATAAGAACATTCAATTGGGGTAAATACTTTTAGAAGATAATTTGGCAGTGTTTATCAAAATGCAAATGAGCATACCCTTTTATTCATCAAACCTATTTCCAGGGACCAAAGAGAAATCCTACACAAAGTACAAAATTATTATATGCGAAATGACTCAAGAATTTTGGCCCAAGCAACTAGGTGAACAGTCATGTGATTTCCAAAGTTAATAAAGTTTATCAAATGGGCAATGTGTAGTAATGGCCTGAAACAGGCCTTTGAGCCGGCAATTCCATTTCTAGGAATTTATTCTCATGCAATAATCATGGTCATGCTCAGAGTTAGTTTCCAGGAAATTTACTGTAGTGATAAATATCATAATAATGAAAAAGTGCAATAATTTAAATGTTTAACAATGGAATATTATGGACCACTTAATATTTATATAGAAGAATATTCAATGACATGGAAAGACATACATAATAAACTGCAACATTAAAAAATCATGTGATAGGACAGTACAGTCTACATATATAATGTGACTGAAATTTTGATAGGAAAAAACTAAATGGATGCGATCCAAATATGCCTAGAAAAAAGACTAGAAAGATATGAACCTAATAATTGATAGTAGTTGTCTCTGAGTTACAGGCATGATTTTAATTTTTTTCTGTCTATATTTGCTTAATTTTCTCTAGTAATTGTTTTACTTTTGTAAAACATAAAAACTGTTTAAAAATTGTTTTTT
>NW_011888928.1:3017150-3019571 GCF_000151845.1 Pteropus vampyrus
TGAAGTATTTAAGAGTAAAAGAGAGAGAGAGAGAAATAGCATGTTTTTGGATAAGAACATTCAATTGGGGTAAATACTTTTAGAAGATAATTTGGCAGTGTTTATCAAAATGCAAATGAGCATACCCTTTTATTCATCAAACCTATTTCCAGGGACCAAAGAGAAATCCTACACAAAGTACAAAATTATTATATGCGAAATGACTCAAGAATTTTGGCCCAAGCAACTAGGTGAACAGTCATGTGATTTCCAAAGTTAATAAAGTTTATCAAATGGGCAATGTGTAGTAATGGCCTGAAACAGGCCTTTGAGCCGGCAATTCCATTTCTAGGAATTTATTCTCATGCAATAATCATGGTCATGCTCAGAGTTAGTTTCCAGGAAATTTACTGTAGTGATAAATATCATAATAATGAAAAAGTGCAATAATTTAAATGTTTAACAATGGAATATTATGGACCACTTAATATTTATATAGAAGAATATTCAATGACATGGAAAGACATACATAATAAACTGCAACATTAAAAAATCATGTGATAGGACAGTACAGTCTACATATATAATGTGACTGAAATTTTGATAGGAAAAAACTAAATGGATGCGATCCAAATATGCCTAGAAAAAAGACTAGAAAGATATGAACCTAATAATTGATAGTAGTTGTCTCTGAGTTACAGGCATGATTTTAATTTTTTTCTGTCTATATTTGCTTAATTTTCTCTAGTAATTGTTTTACTTTTGTAAAACATAAAAACTGTTTAAAAATTGTTTTTTGTTCTGTGTAAGGCCACAAAGAAACACAATCTGCCATCTTGACTAAGCTAAGAATGCTTTGAGATTTGGAGAAAGTCCTTTTTCCTCTGGGGCCTTAAGTTCCTCATCTGTAAGCCGGAGGGTTAGTGAGGGGCTGAGGTCCTAAGAGCACTTGTCATGCTCTCTAGGTCCCTTTAAACTACCACCATTAGCCCTGAGGGGCCCTTTATGGCATTGTTTAGCAAGCCTACTCTCTCACCATAGCAGATGCTGGCAAGGTCCCATCCATGTATGACCTCTGGGCCTTGACCATTTCAGTGCTAAGCCAGCTTCTAAATCCCATCATCAAGGGCATTCTCTTGTGTCCAGACATCTCTTCCCACCCCTGCAGCCTGTCTAAATGCTGGGGGCCTCAGGAATCCCCAACCAGGAGCAACCTTCAAGAAAAAAACACCGAAAACCACCAGAATTGGTGTATAGATACCCCCGCTCCCACCTCTCATAAGTGGCTCCCAGAATTTCACAGTGGGATTGACCTTCAGTTGCATGGGCTTGACCATGCACCCTTTACTGGCTTCCTTCCCTTCCCTGCCTCACTTCCACCTCCTTTCCTGTGTGCCCTAGGATCACCTTCCAAATAAACTACATGTTCTGGCATCCTCATCTAGGGGGTCTGCTTTTGCGGAAGCCAAAGTATGATAACCCACACTCACCATCTCCCCTCCTGTCAAATCTCCAATTCCCACTGCCTTCCACTCTCAGCTGTTAACCTTGCTCTTTATTTTGTAGAAGTAGAAGCAATCAGAAGACAAAAATATCAACAGGCATTCACAAAAGAAACTCTAAAGGCCAATGAGTGTATGAAAACATGCTCAGCTTCACTGGTAATCAGGAGGATATAGATGAAAACCACTGACATCATGTCATAAATATCATGTCGGGGGAGGGAATGTAACCATGCCTAACGTAGCAGAGGAGGAGGGAAAAACAGGACCTCTCCGGACATTCCGGGTGGCGTGCTTTTACTCTCTCATCATGGAGAGCAATTTGGCAATACCTGATAAAGGTGGAGATGTGCACCCCCTAAAGACCCTATGGCTCAACAATTCCACTTTCAGGTGAATCCCCTAGAGTAACTCTTATATAAGGGTGCACAGATAGTCACTGCTGCATTGATATAAGAAAGAAAAAGGGGAAACAACCTAACAGCCTATCAATAGGGGGCTAGATAAGGAAATTTTATAGTAATCTTACACTTCAACATTACATTAAGGCCAATGATTACATCTCCGTGTAAGAAGGTGAATAGATCTTAAAAGCATATGCTCAGTAAAACGAAGTTGCAAAAGGACACATACATTATGGCATTATTTTATGTAAACATCAGAAGCCTCTCTACCGATGCTATGTATTGTTTGTGATCATACACAATGCAATCAGAGTTTTAAAATGTGGGTAGGACATGTTACCTTTAAAACATGGGTAGTGACAGTGGTAACCTTTGGAGATTGGAATGAGGAAGGCTCCAAGTGAATTTGTAATGCTTCATTTTTTCAAAAGAATGTTATGCCATTTTTTTTAAAGGGAGAGTGGATGAAGGGAGGAAAAGTGAGTGAAACGTGAGAACAGAACAAAGCAAATATGGTAAACCAGTAAATTTACTAA
>NW_011888928.1:3019621-3034485 GCF_000151845.1 Pteropus vampyrus
TGCCTTCCACTCTCAGCTGTTAACCTTGCTCTTTATTTTGTAGAAGTAGAAGCAATCAGAAGACAAAAATATCAACAGGCATTCACAAAAGAAACTCTAAAGGCCAATGAGTGTATGAAAACATGCTCAGCTTCACTGGTAATCAGGAGGATATAGATGAAAACCACTGACATCATGTCATAAATATCATGTCGGGGGAGGGAATGTAACCATGCCTAACGTAGCAGAGGAGGAGGGAAAAACAGGACCTCTCCGGACATTCCAGGTGGCGTGCTTTTACTCTCTCATCATGGAGAGCAATTTGGCAATACCTGATAAAGGTGGAGATGTGCACCCCCTAAAGACCCTATGGCTCAACAATTCCACTTTCAGGTGAATCCCCTAGAGTAACTCTTATATAAGGGTGCACAGATAGTCACTGCTGCATTGATATAAGAAAGAAAAAGGGGAAACAACCTAACAGCCTATCAATAGGGGGCTAGATAAGGAAATTTTATAGTAATCTTACACTTCAACATTACATTAAGGCCAATGATTACATCTCCGTGTAAGAAGGTGAATAGATCTTAAAAGCATATGCTCAGTAAAACTAAGTTGCAAAAGGACACATACATTATGGCATTATTTTATGTAAACATCAGAAGCCTCTCTACCGATGCTATGTATTGTTTGTGATCATACACAATGCAATCAGAGTTTTAAAATGTGGGTAGGACATGTTACCTTTAAAACATGGGTAGTGACAGTGGTAACCTTTGGAGATTGGAATGAGGAAGGCTCCAAGTGAATTTGTAATGCTTCATTTTTTCAAAAGAATGTTATGCCATTTTTTTTAAAGGGAGAGTGGATGAAGGGAGGAAAAGTGAGTGAAACGTGAGAACAGAACAAAGCAAATATGGTAAACCAGTAAATTTACTAATCCTTGGTGGCAGGTTTATAAGTGTTATTTTCTAATATTTATCTCTGTTCTTTTTTGAATGGTTGTAATATTTCTGAATTTTAAAAAAATTACCGGGGTGATGGAAACGTTCTATGTCTTGACTGTGGTAGTAGTTTACATGAATATGGACTGTGTCAAAGCTTCTTGAACAGAATACCATTTACATCACATGTAAAAATTTACATCACATAAATTTTACCCCAATAAAGTCGATTTTTTAAAAAATTTATTTAACTTAGCTTCAAGTATACAGTACATTGGATAGACATCTATATAGTTTATAAAATGATTCCCCCATTTGCTCCCTCCCTCCCTTGGCCCTCCACCTAGCCATCATATTAATGCTAACTGCATTCCCTCTGCTGTGCTCCTCATCCCCGTGACCAACCTAAAGTTGATTTTTAAAAGAGAGTAACAATTAAATGAGATGTCGACTGGCAGGCGCTCAGCCTCTCTTATGGGACCTGATTCCAAATGGAAGTGGAGGGAAGGGAAAGATAGCACAGACTCGGGCCAGCCTTGAGGGTCTATCCCCCAAACCTGGGAACCTCAGGGCAAACAGGACACCCTTTGCTTCAAGACAAGAATGGACTGAGCCCTCCTCTCGGGGTTTGCTAATTTTAGAGCTTTGGAGATGGGTTCTGCAACGAGTTCATCTTTTTCCCTGGCACCTCAATGTTCTCTCCATTTAATTTTGCAGAAGCATCAACCAATCAGAAATGAAGTATGCCCTGAAATTGCTATTTGGATGAACATAACATTTGTAATCCAGTGATGGATTACAGCCTCATCTCATGGCCCATACTTCCAGGCGATGCACACATTGTAAGGAGAGAGCATTTGCCTGGATGGAAAAATACAGCTCAGTAGACAAATTCTCAATGAGGCCAGGAAGGAAAGAGAAGGAAGAGAGAAGAGGCAGGCAGGCTAAAATATATCAAACGCTTACTCTGAGCTAGGACCACTGTCTCATTTCATCCTCAGAATGCATATTATATCACATTTTAGAGATGAGGAAACAAGCTCTGAAAGGGGATATTAGTTTGCCAAGGACACAAAGCTAAGAAGCAGCAAAGCTGGATTTGCCCCAGTCCCTTTGATGTTAAATTCCTTAGAAGATGCCTATAGCAAAGGAAAGCTCAGTAAATGTTTCCTTCCTTTCATCCTTCCTTCCTTTTTATTCATTGGGAGTTGTGCAAAAAGTTTTTGAGACATCTTGGGAGAAGAGCCACAACAGGATAACTAATTGGATGGTGAAGCTGAGGACGATGGAAGAACCCAAGATGGGTTATAGATCAAAGAGTTAGGAACAATTGGAGAAGATGATTGTTATGAATGACAGACAAAGGAAGTAAAACATACAGACGAGTAGCCTTAAAGAAGAGAAAGAACAAATACGTCATAAAAACAATCAATCATAATAATCATAATAAAGGAAAACGCTGAATATGAATATTAAAAGAGTATATGGAATTGTAAAACCCTTATTAGAAAAAGATGAAAATCTAGACATATTCTGATCAAAGTGTTCAAATTAAAGGATTTAAGAAGAAAATATATAAGCATCCAGCCAGGAATACCAAATTATCAACTAGAGGAAGAATATCAGAATCCCCTCAATTTCTCTACGTTAACATTTGATGTCAGAAGACCAAAGTAAGATCTACAAAGTTTTGAGAGAATAAAAAGTATCACTTAAGAATTTTGTACCCAAGAAATATTTTATTTGTATTTATTCAGGGACCATTGCATTCATCAACATTTCTTTTAAAAAATATTTTGATAATAAAACCCAGACAACTAAAGATAAGTCAAAATAGGTCAGGAATAGAGCACTGATTGAAAGAAAGAGCAATAACTGAGTCTTGGATTCTTTTAAATAAAAACTAAGCCTCAATAACTGTGAAAATTAATTTTAAGTCAAAATAAAAATTATATAATTCCTAAAAGAAAATCTATATTATGTAAAAATAAATCATATAAATAGAATACAATGAATTGTGCTAAAAATCTCAGATCATAACAAAATTGGGGGAGAAGAAATACAAATCCTTAGATTTGTGATCTTTCATAACAAAGAGTTGATTCACACTGTTTCTTGACAAATCGAGAGAAAGAGGTTTAAGTATGTTATTTTTTAAAAGGTAAAAACATATGATAAACTGTATCAGTAACTGGTCAGTTGAGTTGAGAGCAGGGAAAGTAGGAGGCAAGAACAAGGATGAGACAGGAGCTGAAATGAAAATGATTTTCAAGGATGTGCCAGGCAGATGCAAATTAAAAGAAGCCAGGATGTGTGATGTGAAGATCAGAAAAGGTTGAACTGAAACCAAAAATTATTGAATGAGAAAAAGCATCATGATAGAAGATATAAAGTACAATAGCATAATGATAGAAGATATAAAGCACAATAAGGACAATTGTCATGACACTTCATGTTCCAGACCAGATAATGTAGCATCAAAATACATGAAGCAAAAACTATAGATAAATACAATGTAAAACTAAAGAAATACAAGAGTAGAAAACTCCCCTGTCTTGGTTCTTGACAGTTAAGTTAAATAATTAAGGATATAAATAATCTAAATAAAAAATTAATAGTAAAATGGATTCAATATGAGTATATATGATATATTAAACTCCATATACAGGGAACAGATAGGTAGGTAGATATAGAAAGATGATAGATAGATAGATAGATAGATAGATAGATAGATAGATAGATAGATAGATAGATAGATAGAGATATTTTGATCCATAGGTAGATGAATAGATTCATAGAAAGACAGAAGCAATGATGTCCTAGTAGCACAATGATGCTAGTAGCACAAGCATACTGAATGTCTATATCTTGCTTTTAAATATCATATTCCACTGAAATGTACCAGAGGTAATCAAAGAAATGACTGATTCCAAGGCTGAGACAGGGAAAATGTAAGATGGGCAGATAAACCTAGAATATCTCATTGTGCCAGAAAGTAAGCAAATAATCAGTGAATGATGGAGTCACATCAAAAGAACACAGGAGACACTGGGCTCTCACTGGCCAAATCGGGGACAATTTGACATAGAAATAAAGAATGATAGAAATGGATTGTAAAATAATAATGCATGAGCTCCTGCTGATACAAATAAATGGGACAAAGGCAAAAGCTTTTACTTACAATAGAAGCCCAACTGATAAGTTAGAAGGAATAATAGGAATAGAAAATCCCCACTTAGCAACCTTCACAGAGGTGGCTGATGCAGCCAAAGTCATCCATGGAAGAGGTTTGACAAGAGACAGAATATTGATATAAACTCAGAAATACTCTCCACAACTTACTGATCAATTACAAAAGGGAAGTGATGAGCTTAAGGTAGGAAAATGGGGCTGGCACCAACATGACCGGGGGACTGAGGTTAACATCTCCAGGATGGGTCACTGCCATGCGCCTCCTGATACAGTGCACTGAGAGAGTGCAGTATCTCGTCTGTGGTCTTCCTGCCTAGAAAGCATGAGGAAACATCAGGTGGATCTGGGTTGAGGATCATCGTAGAGAATGTAAGGCCCATCCCCTTTCAAACTGTTGAGGACTCAAAACACAAGGGAAAATGAAGGAACTGTTCCAGACCGGAGGAAATTGAAGGCATATAAGAACTAAATGTAATACATATCCTTGGAGAAGATCCTGGACCAGAAGGGGAAAAGCACACTGTTGAGGCAGTTCATTTGAATGGAGTCTGTGGATTGGATGGTGGCGCTGGTACCAAGTTGGTTTCTTGATTTGGAGAGTAGCAGAATGAATGCGGTTTGGGAAATGCACACTGCGATGTTTAGAGATGATGGGATATTATGTCTGCAGCTTGCCCTCCAAAGATTCAGAGAAAATTATGGAGAGAAAGAGCACTCACAAATTATAATAAAATGTTAAGAATTTGTGAGTCTGGGTGAGGAGTATATGAGATTTTTTTTTTGTATTGTTCTAGCAACTTTTCCATGTGCCTGAAATTTCAAAGTATATTATTTGTTAAAATATTCAATGTTAGTGAGAGAATAGAAAAACAGATTCTGAAGTGATAGGATTGTAATTTGGCGCAACTTATAGAAAGGGCAATTTGGCAATATCTATCAAAATAAGCCTTTCTCCGAGTCTAAAAATAAGCATAAAGAAGTATGCAAAGATACATATACATAAGGATAGTCAGTGAAGAACAGATAGAGGCTTAAAAAAACAAAAAATAACCTAAGTCTAAGTAGCCATTAGTGCTTATTGAAAAAGTTAATCACGTCCCACAACCTAATTCTCAGCTACCTTGAAACAATGACGTATTATTCGAATGGACAAACATAAGTGTTTATGTTATCATTTTGTAAAAGGGTTCATTTATTCACTAATTCGGTATGAGTTCAGCAAATATTTATTACATAATCCTACTATATACAAATTAATGGGCAAGGCATTAGCTTTATAAAGATTTTTAAAGTATAATATTTCCCACCTCAAACCTCAAATTCTAGTTGAGGAGACAGACATATACACAAATAATTTTTGTGATATATTAGGTGAAAAGCACAAAATGTAGAACAATTTTCATAGAATGCTATTTGGGAAAAAAAATTATGTGTGTGGTAATGTGTATAAGTACATGCATGGTGACAAAAAGCATCTTTGAAGTAGTCTGCTCTGTTATCAGTAGTTCTCTCTGGGGGATGAGTGGAAATGGGGGAAATTTCACTTTCTGTAGTGTTTCTGAAATTTTTACAATGAGTATGTATTGCTTATATAATCAGGAGAGGGGGCAATAAAAATATCTACGAACAAATAAACAATATAATGTTACCTGAACATAAAACAAGGAAAAGATTGGTTTTTGTCTCTGAAATCGAGAAGCAGCTTCACCCCAAGAGAGATTGACCTAAATTATTATTAGTTGTAGTTGTAGACCAGAGCGCTTTGTCATGTCTGCATTTTAAAAAAGTAAACAAACATCTTGTTCTCAAGATAATCCTGACCTGTTTATATTTGGTCTTCCTGAGAAAGGATGTTTTGAGACTTACCAGGGCTGAAGGGAGGAAGAGGCAGGCCTCGGGTTTGCCGGCAGCTTCCTATGGTCCCCATTATAGCCACGGAGGGTACGCTGCTCAGAAGCCCCTTTCAACTCTGGAAACTCCTGGGGGCCCAAACTCTTTCCTGCTCACTTATACCTCCATCAATGATGGAGGATCTTAGTAGAAGGAATAGGCAAACTTGGAGACGGAAAAAAAATTACATCTTTCTCTTTACTCACCTCTAACTAAAATTTAGCATTTCCTTCCCCTATGAAGGCTGACAACAAACTACAGTATTCACAGTGCCCATGACTTTGTCACCAAGAGAAATCAGATATTTGCATGTCACATTACTGTCACCGCTATTTTGAAAGATCATTTATACTCACTACTGCTTCAAAATTATGATACTAATTAAACCTGTCCCTAGCTCCTGTTATTTAGCGAGTTAATAAAGTACATTTATTACCATATCAAAAATGTGTTTTTAAAAATATTTTGATAACTGCATTTCAATATAATTGGAACTTTCTGTAATCGAATGTATTTCATTTTGTGCATTTAAAAGATTTGCTCAGAGAAAAGGTCCATGGCTCAGAAAGGTTAGGACTCTTTGACATTGAGGATTGCAAGGGGTCAAAGGATCACCCCCAAACTCTCCTGCTATGAACTTAATGTTTCCCCCAGATTCGTTTGTTGAAGGCTAATCCCCAGTGTGATGGTGTTTGGAGGTGGGGGTCTTTGGGAGGTGATTAAGTTTGGATGAGGTCATGGAGGTGGACCCCTCATGATGGCATTGGTGCCCTTGTAAGGAAGAGCCAGCTCAAAGCTCTCACCAGACATGGAGTCTGTCGCCAAGACCTTGATTTTAAGCTTCCCAGCCTGCAGAACTGTGAGAAATGAGTGTTTGTGGTTTCAACCACCCATTCTCAATTCCCTGTCCCTGTGGGGAGTGAGGCAGCAGAAAATGAACAAATCAGTTAAATGCATAGGGAGTGATAAGTACCATGGAGGAAAACAAGGTAGGACGTAGAAATCAGAAACATGAGGGTGAAGAGGGATTATATTTTGAAATCAGTCATCAAGGAAAGTCTTTGCGTTCGGACCTGAAGTCAAGACGAAATAAGGCGTGTGGATATCTGGTGTGGGGAAGAGTGTCCCAGGCAGAAGGAACAGCAAATGCAAAGGCTCAGAAGCTTCAGAACACTTAACAATTGAAACTGCATGAAGGTTGATGTAGCCAGTGGAGAAGCAGTCAGCTTTTCCATGTCAGGAAAAGCCTTGGGCTTTGGAGTTAATAAACTCTTTAAATGTCCTCTGTGCTGAGGAAATTCAGGAGGGGAGTTACCCAATGAGACAGTGTGTGAGGAGGGCAGGGCGGGGGGCAGGCGGGAGGCAGGAGTCTGGGGCTGAGGCTGTTACACTTGCTGGATGATGATGACGAAGGTGAAAGGAAGGCGGTTTGCGTGATCCTAGAGGGAGTGTATTACTTCCCAGAGGCTGCTGTAACGAACTGCCACGAATTTGGCTTAAAGCAACAGAAGTTTAGTCTCTCACGGTTTTTGAGGTCAGAGATCTGAAATCAAGCTACCGGCAGGGCTATGCTCCCTCCAGGGGCTGCAGGGCAGAATCTGCTCCTTGCCTCTCCCAGCTTCCGAGGATTGTAGGCATTCCTTGACTTGTCCCACACCACTCTAGTCTTCCTTTTGTGGTCACCTTGTCACCTCTTTTGTCCATGTCAAATCTCCCTCTGCCCCTCTTGTATAAGAAGAGATATAATTGTATTTAAGGCCTACCTGGATAATCCAGGGTAATCTTCCCATCTCAAAATCCTTAACTTAACCACATCTGCAAAGACCATTGATCCACATTAGGTAACTCTTGGTTCCAGAGCTTAGGATCTGGTATCTTTGGAGGCTGCTGTTCTGCTGACTACAGAGGTAAAGGCAGCTTGCTCAGACCTAGAGAATGACTGCAGCCAGGCTCCTCCCACACAGCCACTGATGGGCTCCCTGTTGCTAAATCTAAGGGCTGATGTTCAGTCTCCCTCTTACTTGACACATAGCAGTACCGTTGTCCCAGTTCTCCTACTTGACTGGTCCCTCCTTCTCAGTCTCCTCCGCTGACTCCTCTTCTCTCCAGGGCCCCAAGATGCAGCCCTTGCTGACTACGCGGGCTGTGGCTTTATATCTCTGTACGCCAGTGACTCCAGCCTTGACCTCACTCCCATACGCAAACTCTATAAACCCAATGGGCTCTGGCATCGCCACTTCAGTGCCTAGGAGGCATTTCAACTCCCACAGGTCCAAAAGTGGACTCCTGGTCTCGCCCCAAACCCTCTCCACCCACAGCCTTATTCATCTCGGTTGTAGGCAACTTCACGCTTCAGGCCAAAAACCTGGGAGCCACCCTGGACCCCTTTCTTCTCACATTCTGCATCCAATCCATCAGGAAGCTTTGTTGGCTCAACCTTCCACACATAACCCAAATCGAACCATTCCTCACCGGCTCTGCTCCCACCTGCCCCCAGCCCCAGCCGCCATTTTTTCTTAACTGGATTTGGCACTGGGCTTCTCGCATCTTCTCATAACTTTTCAGAAGGTAAATCAGAGTACATCACTCCTCTGCCCATTTCACCCGGAGTAAAAGCCAGGTGTGGCAATGTTCAATGAAACCCAACATATCCTCCCCATCTCTGCTTCCTCTCCGACCTCATGTCCAAACTTCTCTCTCCTCCTCCCGCTCCTTGCCACTCACATTCTTTGCTATTCCTTGAACATGCAAGGCCCATCTCCTCCTCAGGACCTTTGCACTGGCTATTCCCTTCCCAGAATGCTCCTCTCTCCAAGATGTCCATGACTATTTTATCCATAGCACATACCATTTTCTAACACATATTGTTTGCTCTTTTTTTTTTTTTTTTTTTTTTTTACTGTTTAGTCTGTCTCTGAGATAGAATTGTAGAAAGTTTTGTCTATTTAATAACTGGCTTCTCCTTTGAGCTAAGAACAGTGCCTGGCACATAGTAGGTGTTCAGTAATTGTTCGTTGAATGAACGAGAGTATGAATCATTGGGTGTGGGGTGGAGAGAGGGGCAGGAGTTTAGGGTGACTTCCGGGAGTCTAATTGCAGGCTCTGAGAGCCTTCCATCTCTAGGAAGAAGACAGAGCAGGGGCAGGCCAGGGGTCTCAGGTCTGGGGGTGCTGTGTTTGAGGGGCAGACCTCCTGGGGCAGTTGACTCTCTGGGACAGGAGCTTGGGGAGAGATCTGGCTGAGCAAAGGCACCTGGCCTGCATGGCAAACTAAACCACCCCACCCCAGGGCCAGACATAAATCCCAGCTCCTCCCATTCCTGACTGTGAGACTTTGGACAGATCCTCTCATCTTGCTGAGTTTCGGTCTCCTCATCCGTAAACGGAGACGGTCACTATACTCCCTCCCCATGGGGTCCCTCAGAGGACTAAACGAGAGGATATTCAGAGCCCCAAGCGTGTGGCAGGTGCTACTGTCTCCTTTTCAGGAGCCTGGTGGCAGGGCTGGCAGCAGGGCTCCAGGAAGCCACCCTAGAAATCCCATTTCTCTCCAAGCCCTGCGCCCCTGAGGCCCTGCATGGCACAGCCTTGTAACCCCTCTCTCAAAGGGACCAGCATTCCAGCTGTGCCATCCTGGAGTTCGTGTGACATTTAAAACAGACATTGGTAGTGGAGGCTTTCAGCAGCTTCGAGCCTGAGCTAATGGGCTTCTGACCCACTTTCCCAGCAGACTCATTACCTCTTATTTAGCCTTCAAGACATGGAGGCCGAGACACCTTCACAAGTGGGAGGCACTGGGATCTGGGTCAGCCAAACACTGTCAGCGAACTCTGGCCTCAGCAGCTAAAGGCAGAACCAGGACCAGCAAAATAAATGTACTGACCCCAAGACCATGTCCACCAGGCAAACAGTCTCCATGTTTACACAGCAAAGAGGCAGGTCTCGAGTGATGGCTCCAGAGGAAGAAGACACATTTTGGGAACTGACTGCTCTTTCGTGTGTTCTTTCAATAATTCTCAAAACAGGCTGGAGGGCACAAATGAAGAAACTGAGGATCGGAGAGGTGAAGTCATCTCGCCCCCAAAACCATCATTCTCAGACACCACCGTCTACCCAATGGCTGCACTAACTAAAGGACGGAGGGGTCATCCTGGCCTCTGCCCTCTCCCTCACCCTTCACAGCTACCCAACTCATCATCAGCCCCTATGGTGTCCACCTATTAGATTCTTCACGGCCGTCATCTCCATCCCTGTCAATCCCACCCTACCTAAACCCTCATCTGCTCCTCCCATTCATTCTTCCCAAAGCCACTAGAGGGAGCTTTTCAAATCCTAAATCAGACCTGGACATTCCCCTACTTAAAAAACCCTTTGATGGCATTGGCTGCTCTCAGGGTAAAAGACCAAAAGCCCTAATAAAGGTCCCCAGGCTCTACCTGCTCTGGTCCCAACTGATTTCGCCAGCCTCATCCCTCACCACGCTCCCTCTGGATCACTCTGCTCCAGCCCCATCAGCTTTGTTCAGCTCCCCAAATGCACCACCTTCCTTCCCCCCATAGGGCTTTTGTACCAGCAATTCCTTCAGCCTGGGATACTTGTTCCTCCCAGTGTTGCCTAGCTACCACTGACTCCGCTTTCATAGCTCATCTCAAAGTCATTTCCTCTGGAAAGCCTCCCTTGACTACCATAACAATATAATGATGATGACGACGACAATGATGATGATAAAATTATGATGATGATGATTTTTTTTAAAGTAACATGTTTAGCTCTCACCATATGCTCAGAACATCCTAATCACTTTACATGTCTTAATGCATTTAAATCTCACAACACACCTATGAGGCAGGCACCTTAATCGTCTCCATGTTACAGACGAAGAAACTGAAGTACAGAAAGGTTAATCAATTTGCTCACAGTCACACAAAAGTTTAGCTCCAGAGTCCTCCCTCTGGAGCAAATCCCATAGTACCCACACTCAGCAACGCATTCCTCTACTTCACAGCATTAGTCGTCATCATCACCATAGCTAACCTTTATTGGGCACTTAGTATATTCTAAGTAATGTTATAAGCATCTTATGAGCATTAGCACTGTTGCAATTTTACATTCGTTTGCAGGATTTGGGCTGTATGACAGTGCAAGTTCGCATTCTTACTCATACCCTGTTTCATGTATATCCACAACAGAATATTCGTTAAGGACAGGAAGCCTGAGAAGGATGAATCTAAAATACAAGTTAATGAGCGTCGCTCAAATGATGGTAATTCACTAGATGTGGTTCATGGTAACATTCATTGGTGCCATCTGATCACAGTCCTTATAAAGCACATCCATATGCTTCCAGCATCTCAAACACCAATTATAAAGAAGGGAAATTCAGGGATGAGTACAATTTGACTTTTCAATTATCGGAGGGAAAGAAGGACCCCACAATGTGTTCCTAGACTAGGTCTGAAGCCTTTGCTCCCATTTAGTCATTTTGAAACAAAAGCTCAAAATTAAATAATAAGCCAATGGCTTTTATTCTAGCTACAAAATGCAAAAATCCCTAACATCAGGCCATGAAAGCAGTTTTTCTCTTTTTCAATGATGAACACATGATTAAATGTCAGTCTACATTTTAATGTGCATTTCTTTCTCAAATCCAACATGATATGTCATTTAAAGAGGTATTTGTCAGCAAACTGTGCAGTTCGTCGCATAATTAATTCAAAATAAATTAATTGTGTGTATCTCTTTTTAAAAGAGCAAGATAAAAAATGTCTCTTTCTATATAGCAATTGTATTAAACATGAACTTTGTAATACAATCTTTAATAGCATGCTCATCTAGATAATTAACTACTTTTTAAGATACACCATCTGAAAGAAATGAAATTGATTACAAATCTTCTCAGAAGGTTGGAGAGATTATTTTTACCATGAATGGGGAATGCTGATGGACAGGCCCTTGGGGCTCAGTATGGAGGAGGACTTCGCAGAGAGGATGTGACTGGTCATATCGCTGATCACTCAGGGCAGGACTGAGGCCACAAACAAGCCAGGTCTCCTGGCTCCCAGCCTGGATGGGGTTCATCCTTAATCCTAAAATATTCCTCTCCCCAAAACCTCTCCACTGGAGGGTCTCTTCTGCCCACTGCCCACTCACAATGATCGTCCACTCCTACTAGCGTTTTTCACACTCCCGCTGGCTACTTTGGTCCTATAGTTCCCTCACCTACTCTGGAAAGGCCTCCTGCTGTCCACCGTCAGAGCCCACCCAGTCCCCAGCCCTTGCTGAATATAGTCATTTAACTGCACCATGCCCGGGCCTCTCATCTCTCTCCCCCACTGGACTGTGATCTCCTCCAGGGCCCAGCTGGACCCGTCCCTGTCTGAGCCCTCCTTGTCCAGCCCAGGGAAGGAGCTCACTGTCAACGGAGGCTGTGTCAGCCCTCAGCTACTTCAGGCCTGGGGTCTCCCCCAAGTGGGACTTGCTCACTCCCTGAGGGACAAAGTCCCCGGTTCAATAGGCTACGAGGGTGGACAGTGGTCTTGTTTAGAGCTACACATGCTGTAGAGACCTGGGTGAATCACTTTGCCCTTGGAGGACTCAGTGTTCTCATCTATCAATGCTCATCTAGATAATTCAATGGGAGAATAGTCCCTGCCCTGGCCCAGAGGGGGTCTCCAAATACCCAGAAGTCAGCCTAAGTAGTGTTTTTTTCCCCACTCAGTAGATCTGGGCCTGACCTTGGCTCACACCTTCACTGCTCCATCTCCAGACCAAGTCCCCAGCATCTCTCACTTTCAATCTTCTCTGGAGCCAGAGGGACCTTGTACAGCATAAGTCAGTTCATGTCACCCTTCTGCTCTGACTTCTCGATGGCCCCCCATTTCTGTACCCAGGGCTAAAACACCCTCAAGCTCTGATTCTGCTGACCTGACCCAGATCGAATCCCCTTGCCCTCTCCCAGCTCCCCCTCTCCCACCACACGACAGGCAGGAATGTGCATCTCCTCTTAGTTCCAGATGCCTTAGCACATGCCTGGGGCGCTCTTCCTCCCCATCTTCAAATAACAAGCTCCTTCCTGCCCTTGAGTCCTTAGCTCTCAGCCAAAAACCTCCATCCGTCAGAGGCCTTGGTAGCCTGATGGCCCTACCTGGGGTGGCCTGCTGCCTGAGTGCCCTGAACCACAGGTACATCTGTTACCTTCATCACACAGGTCACAATCATAATTAATCAGTTAATTGATGTGCTTGCTGAATTTGCTGTCTGTCACCCATGAGGTTTGTCCTGCTCACTGCTGTTTCCCCAGTGTCTGAAACAATACCTGGCACATAGTATGTGCTCAACAAATATTTGTTGAATGAATAAATGAACAAACAGCTGGGGATGACTGTGTAGTTAACCCATAAAGCCTTCAATGAATGTGAAGGGAAGTTATTTATAAATAACACAAAGCCAACTTACAAATAACTCTTCACCTTGAGGAAGGTTCTCTGTAGCCTTGGACTCTGTCCAACCCCAAACCCCAACTCTGCAGACCCTCCCTCATCTCCCCCATGATTCACCCCACAATGAACATGCTCCACTCCCCTCTGCAAGGTGGTCAAGGACCAGTCAAACAACATGCAAAGAGTGTTTTAAAAACAGCATAGGATAAATCTCCACACTGACCTCAACAGGTGGGAACATGATGAGTTCTGTGACACAGATTGACCACCCCACCCCTCAAAGCCACTGCGCTGAAGAGATCGCCCTGTACTCTGAACCTCTGTGTCCCCAATCTGTAAAAGGGAGAGAATTTCCCCTCGCCAGGCTGTGAAGTGAAGACACCAGAATGCATGAAAAGGACTCTGAATGTTGCCTGGTGGGTAGACCCACGTTCGGCTCTCCCCAATCCCGTCCCCTCTTCATTCCTTCAGTAGTTCTCAAATTGGGAAAATTCTGGAATACAGACTGTGTCTCTCATTATCAGGAACCAACTACCGAGTTTCTCTGGGTGTCCGTCTACCTCTTGGGGCCATCGAGCTTCTTAATTAATTATGATCTGAAAGGGTTTGATGTCCCAGGAATAAAGAGGCGTGAGGGAGCTCAGACTATTTAAAGGAACGTTAATTATTTAATGGACATTATTCGTGGAAAATTGGGACTAACTGCTAAATATAAATTTAAGCCTGGGAACGCTATGGTTACTTTAGCCCTAAATCCCATTTTCTCTCTCACCCATTATCGAGAAGCAGCTGTAAGTCTAGCAGGAAAAAAAGAAAGTTTTAGTCTGAGCTCTGTCAAGGACTTGCTGTGTGACCTCAGGTAGGTCACTGCCCCTCTCTGGGCCTCAGTTTCATCATCTATTAGGCTCTGTACTAGATGGTCTCCTGGGTGCCTAAGCTCTGACATTCTGGAATCAGAGAAGAATACCGCTGGAGCCAGGATCGTCTCAGCGGATTTCCGAAATTCCTCCTCTGGACCCCACTTTCAAGGTTTTCACTCACTGGGTCTGGGGGGGGTACCCCCAAACTACATTTTAAGAAAGCCCACAGTGAACTTGTCACCAGAGGTCTTTGGGCCACACTCTAAAGAGAGCTGATCGTGACTCTGGGACATCCAGAAAAGACCCTTTGGAGGAGATTTAGACAATGAAAAATATCCATTTTTGTTAGCTGCCTACATGTTGAAAGGGCTTGTTAAACTATATTCAAATGAACTTGCCCAGTCCTTGATTTTCCTCTTTATCAAAGCTTATGTGGTCAAAAACATAAAAATTTTCTCTTGTAATTACCTCTTAATCAGTTCATTACAGTGACTCCCCAGGGAGAAGTCATAATTCTTGTCCACAGGAACTGAAGATGAAACACACACACACACACACACA
>NW_011888928.1:3035353-3052089 GCF_000151845.1 Pteropus vampyrus
GATCCATGTTCACCTAATCCTATGAGCACAGAACTAATGACGTCTGACTGGGAATGCAACAAGTGGGGACTCTCATCTCCTTTATTCTGGATGTTATACCTCTATTAATGCATCCCAAATCTTTCTTCTTCTTTCACACTGATAAGGCAGTGATCGTTACCTAGAAGAATATCTGGCTGTTGTTTCTTTTTAACCCTTCAAACTTGTTACTTCTGTCTGTCCATAGCTCAGCTGACCCTGTGATCAATACTGGTCAGAAATGTTTATGCCTGACTGCATCCTCATTCCCAAGGCAACATACTCTTGTAAAAATCCAGGAATGGCAGAAATCACATCTGTGTTTCTCTTCACAGTGTTCCTGGCACCTGGACAGCACCTAGACATAGCAGGTCCTCAATAAGTATCAAGTGAATGGCTGGAAGATGTGTGAGTGAGCACCGAGCCAACCTGGGCTCCGGTCCTGACAGCTTCTTACCAGCGAGAGAAAGTTTCTCGGACCCTCAGACCTCAGTTTCTTCACCTAGAAATAGATCTCCCAGTTCTATTCATAAATAGCAATGTAGTGAACACAACTGATGACAAAGCCTGGTTCACAGAGAGTGCTAGAGAGAGACTATCTCCTGGAGTCGGGGCCTGGCCCTGGCCCTCTGTGAGCCACTCGCAGCCAGGTGTGAAGGCGCCTTGCTAGTATTGAGCAGGGATCTGAGTCCTTGGGCTGAGCAGGTTTGGTGTCCAGGAGATCAGCTAACATTTAGTGAGCACTCACCATGTACCAGGCATATCGATTTACTCATTGCATCCTCGCAACAGCTAATGAAGACAGCTTATGTCCCCATTTTCCAGGTGGTGAAACTGAGGCACAAAGACATAAGTTCAGCAGCCAGTAATCACTAACGGCTTCAAGTTCCAAGTGCTGTTCAACTTCTTGATTACCATGCCCTAGGGCCTGATGCTGGGTCTTTCTCCCTGAGAGCTGAGTAAGGGAACAGGTCCTAAAGGTCCCTAGCCTGCAGGGCTTGCTGGAGCTGACTGTTCCCCCATCCCCACCACCCTTGGGCACAGATAGGATAAAAATTGCCTCATCATGGGATCTGAAAAAAATGCCCCTCGTGATCTGATGGTACCTTGTGCCTTGAACATTCTTGAGCAATTATCAGATGCTTACGGCACACCGGTAGATGACACTATAAATTGTCCTCTCACCTATCTTCATAGCAGGCATGAGAGAAGCATCTCCTGCCCCATTTTACAGGTGAAAAAGCTGAGGCTGCAAGAGCCAGAGGTTCCCATGCTTGTTGCATCTTTCTATCCCCTGCACCCAGCACCTGCATCCTTGATTTGGCCTCGGGCACCCTTCCCAGCCTCCATCAGAGGCCTGGAGGGAAAGGTTTGCAGGAGGAGGGAGAGAGAATGGGGTGAAGGTCAGACAATGTGGAGAAGAGGCATAGGGACAGCAGGGCGGTATGGCACTAGACGGGCGTGAATTCCTCCCCCCGGAGCCAAGTGAGACTCCAGACAGGTTAGTTAGCCTTCTTGAGCCTCATGATTTTCGTGTGCAGAGAAAACACTAACAACTCCTCATTATCAGACAGATTATGCAAGAAAATGTAGCAGAGTTCTAGGTAAGTAATAGGAACTCAGTGATTTTTAGAGAGATAATGGGAGGTGAAAGGCAGGTATTAGGTGGGGTAAAGGGGACAACGAGAGCACAGGGGAAGCATCCACCACTGTAGAAGTGACAAAGGCAGAAAGGGAAGCCTGAGCCTGCTACATCCACTCTTCTCAGTACCCCTTCTTATAGCTGACTCCCCGCTTTCGCCCTCCTCGTGTCTCGTCTACACCTCATTCATGCCACACAATTAGAAAAACCCCAGTCACACCATCCATGGTAGGATCCTCATCACTACAGCCCCACTGTGTTAGAATCACTCTTGGGTTGGCAACCCCCGTGAGCTCCCCTATTTTAGGAATGTCCACCTAGCCCAGATGCTCAATGAATGCACTGAACGAATAAACTTAAAAACGAAATATGCCCTCAAAAAATAAAACATAAGATTATTATTTTACCCCACAATTCCATTTCTGGGTATATACCCAAAAGAATTGAAAACGGGGTCTCAAAGAGATATTTGTACACTCATGTTCACAGCAGCATCATTCACAATAGCCAAAAGGTGGAAGCAACCCGAGCGTCCATCAAAAGATGAATGGATACGTCAAATGTGGTCTGTACGTAGAAGAAAATATCATTCAGCCTTAAAAAGGAATGAAATTCTGATGCATGATACAACATGGACGAACCCTGAAAATATAATGCTAAGTGAAATAAGCCAGACACAGAAGACAAATACTGTATGATTTCACTTGCATGAGGTACCTGGTAGTCAAATTCATAGAGACAGAAGGTAGAAGGGTGGTTGCCAGGGGCTGGGAGTAGGGAGATATGGAGAGTTGTTTAATGGGTATAGGGTTTCAGTTTTGCAAGATAAAAAGAGTTCTGGAGATTGTTTGTATGACGATATGAATGTAGTTAGCCCTGATGAGCCGTACAGTTAAAAATGGTTAAGATGGTAAATTTTAAATATGTGTCTTTTATCACAATTTTTTTTAAAAAATGAAGCTTGACTCTATCTGAGGCAGAGGGCAAGGATGTTTGACCTAGAGTTTCTACAATCATCTGAAAATGCAATAGCTCACAGTTCCAGAGCCAGATGTGACTTTGATTCATAATCAGCAATGAGGGGAGGGTTCATTACACATCTAATGATTGATTTTAAAATTTTTATCAAAAGACTTGATATGTATATTCAGTATCGAATTGCCCTTCAATTAACTAAAAACCATTGTGACAGGAATTTATACATAATTGCTATCAGTGGAGTCAACTTGTAAGAATATAGCAAGCATTTAATTGACTTTTAAAAGAATAGCTATGGCAAGCTAATTAAATATCAAGTTAGGGAATGTGTTAATTGATATTTAATAAGGGTGTCAATTGGTGTCTAACTAGCCAATATGTCTCTTAAAATATGCCAATTAGATGCTTAAAGATCCTTTTCAAGGGAATTAAGAATTGCCGCATTAAGAAAGTAATTGTTAATTTTTTTTTTTTTATTACAAATTGCAACCCTCCTTGCTGGCTTTGCCTGGATCATAGAGCCATTTACAAGCGAATCTGTCTGGTTTCCAGGCTATCTTCATATACAGATCTATAGAGTTGGAACAGGCCTTTGTTGGGCTCTTGTCCATCATCTGTATAAAACTGGGGCAAAGGAGGGTGAGCGAACTCCATCCAAATTCTCCATCAAGTCAGAGATGGGCTTTGCCTCCAGTCAGCATGGCTCATTTTAGATGGTCAGTTACAAAGGCCCATGCAGAGCCCGTGCATGGAGTGTCCACCCTGCCTGACCACCTCGCCCCTGCCCTGAGACTCTTCCCACCTGGACACCACCACTGCTGAAACCCACACAGCCCAGGACTTTTCCTTCCTGTCTGCTCCCTGGTCACAGTATGAAATTTAATCAGGACAACCCAATGTAATTGGGAACAAATAGAAGCTCTCCCGCCTCCCAAATATGCCCACCAAACAATATCAATGATCACAGTAGCTTTATCCATTCTTTCGCTCATCTAACATTCACTGTGTGCCAACTGTGTGCCAGGCAGCCTGCCAGGAGCAGGGGATCCAGACACAGATTCTACCCTCATGGAGCTCACAGTCCAGTGGGGATGAACTAAGATAAGTAAGTCAAAGGTCACTAGGATCGCAGTCATGAGAAGTTTGTCATGTGATGGAAGCCCATGATGGGCCTGACCTGGCTGGAGTGGTGAGGAAAGGTGTCTAGCAGAAGTGATGTTGGAGCTGAGGTTGAAAGATGAGAGGATGGAGAGAAAGAGGGAAAAACATTCTAGGTCCTGAGGTAAATACTTGGAGGCCTTGAAAGCCATCTGTAAGATCTGAATATTCCATCGGTTATCTACAGCTGCATAACAAACCACCCCAAGCAACTGCCATTTCATTATGCTCACACCCTCTGTGGGTCAGAAATTCAAACAGACAATATGAATGGCATTTCTCTGTTCCTCAATGTCTGGAGCCTCAGCTGGGAAGACATGAGTGGCTGCGGGTGACTCAATGGCTGAATCGGGGGTAGAGAGTCTAAAGCCATCAAGAGGCTCTTTCACTCATATATCTGGCTCGTAGGCTGGAATGATTCAAAGCCTGGGCTCAGCCGTGACTGTCAACCAGAACAACAACACGTCGATTTCCCCTGGCTTGGGCTTCTCTACAGCATGGTGGCCTCATGGTGATCCAAACATCTTACGTGGTACCCAGATTCCAAAGGCAAAGGTTCCACCAACGAGATAGAAGTTGCGCGGCCTTTTATGACTTAGCCTCAGAAGTCACACAGCATCGTTTCTGCTATGCTCTAATGGCTGAAACAGTCTTCACCTAGATTTGAGAGAGAATGTAGTTTGCAGCCATGTTCTAAAACCATCACAGATCTTTATCATGAGAGCAGAGGAAGCCTGTGAAAGAATTTAAGCAGGGGAGTAATATGATCTGATTTATATTTTAAGGTCATTCTAGCTAGAGCAAAGAAGAGATAGGAGGCAGAATGGTGGCAGAGAGACTGTTAAGGAAGCAAGCCATAATAGTGGATGGATGACGGCAATGACGGTGGAGATAGAGAAAAGTTGGCAAATTCTAGAGACTCTTTAGGATATAGGATCAACGGGACTTGGAGATGGATGGGTTGTGAGGGATTAGGAAGAGGAACAGTCAAGGATGATCCTCCACTTCCCGCCTAGACTACTGAGAAGCGAGGAGAGAGTATCACCGTTTCCTGTGATAAGAAACAGCGCGGCGAGGCAGAGCGGGGCTGGGGGTTGGTGGTGAGGAAAGACAAGTTTTGGTAGAGAAGAGTCACATTTCGTTTTGGATAAATTGAGTTTGAGATGCCTTAAGGGTACCCAGGAAGAGCTGCAGTCTCCCGTGAGAAATGCAGGTCTAGAGCTCAGAAGAGAGGTGTGAGCTGGAGATAGGTGGGAATTGAAGCCATGGGCATGGTGAACGGCGTCACCTAGGACCAAGCCCTGAACGACTCCAACATGTGGAGGTCAAGCAAAAGAGGAAGAACAACGGGAACAGCAAAGGAACAACCAGAGAGACAAAAGGGAAGCCAGGGAGAGGTGAGGTCGCGGAAGCCAAGGGCCAGGATATTTTCAAAATGTTGGGAGCAGTCAGTTCTGTCAGAGGCCACCAAGAGATCAAGAAAGAGGAGGGTCCTTCTGAAGATAGGGTACTAGAATTTGAACATAGATGGCCAGACACCAAACTCTGAGTTCTTTCTCACTTCCATGTAGCAGGGCATTCATGGATTCTGAGCTTTATACAACTCCACTGAAAATCTCAGCAGGTTTAGTTCTAAGTCCTGATCACAATATTCTGAAATTCATCCAGGAAAGTCACCAGTGGAAGTAGGCTTGAAATGTATTCTTAAATAAGGAGAGAGAGAGAGAGAGAGGGAGGGAGGGAGGGAGGGAGGGAGGGGGAGAGAGAGAAAGAGAGAGAGAGAGAGAGAGAGAGAGAACTTAATGCAATGTTCAAAGGTCCCCCATATGGATGATCTGAATTTCACTCCTGAGAGCAGGTCTGCCCCACTGCACATCACCCACCGAGCTGGAGAGAGAGTGTGATGAGGAGAGTGGGCAGTTTGAGACAATGGTCTGGGTGAGCAAATTTCTTCACCTTGCTGATCTGCTTCCCTAATAATTCCAGGGTCCCACTAACCCCATTACAGGACAATCGAGTGAGATAGCTTCTAGAAGAGCCCATGAATCACCATGAGGTGCTACCTGTCCTCACAAATAATTAAACCAATGACATTACATGGAAGGGCTGATAGGTTTCCATGTGACCTCAGAGGAAAAGGACAGAGAGAGGGACAATAGTCACGTGGTCACAAGCATGAGTTTCAGAATCAGACAGATTAGGGGTCAAGTTCTGGATCTACCTAGCTGGATGCCCCTGAACAGGATTCTCAGAAGGAAGCTGGGAAATACATATTAAGTCACTTTGTCCCTTTAGGCCATGGAGGTTAGAAGGGAAATAGAAGAGTGGATTCGGTTTGCCCACTATCAGTTGAAGATCCCAAAATGAGGGCAAGAGCCCAGCACTTAGGATCATCAGTAAAGGGCCTGGCTTCTCTCACTTTCAACTAGAAGGGAAAACCAATAGCTCCAGCGGCTGTTGTTGGAGATGCTTATTTAGTTACCAATAACAACAGTTGCCATGGAGATGGACAGTCCAGCCTGCCAACCTGGAATGACTCTCAGGCCGGCACTAGATTAGCCACATCCACAAACCAAAGAGGCAGACTGAGCCTGGCTCTCCCCTAGTCAGCTGGCTGGGAAGTTCTTCCACTTCATTTTTCCATCTTCTTTCTGTAAGAAGGTCCCACTATTAGAAAATCAACTGAGATATATGCCAAAGGCATGAAATGTCTCATGAACTGCACAATTACTAAGTCTTGTTAAAGTCAGAGGACAGTTGTTGGTATGGTTGGAGGGAGTGTGTCACAGAAGGTAGATGAAGCAGCTCTGGGTGTTTGGGGCCGCAGCAGGTCCCATGGAATCCAGGACCACTTCAGGAGCCCCTGGAGGTCTGTGCTGAGGTCCCACTCCACAGAGAGGGCCAGGGGCACACTCCACAGAGGTAGTGGACACAGGTGGGCAACTGAGATGGTGCACCAAAAGGAAGTACCCACACTTCATGGGGACCTCAGCTTCTCCAAGGCCTTAAAGTTTGCTCCGGGAACAAAAGAGGTCAAATCAGAAAATAAATCAGAATGTTAGTAGTAAAAGAAACTGGAGACCAGATCTCTTCACAACAAAGAAAGCAAGACCCTTGGAAAGGGTGGAGCTTGCACATGGCTAACCTAATCTCATACCCAGAATCTCAACTCCCAATCTGGGTTCTTCCCATCGGCAGAAATCAGGTCATTCCTGGAAGGTTATCCGTCCATGGATTAGCCATCTGCTGAGGTAGATAGTGAGTTCCCTGTCATTGGAGGTACACAGCAGAAATCAGGTGGCCTTTGGGTAGGATATTTCAAAGATGATATCTTCTCTGGGAGGCGGTCAGGACTATCTGACCTCGGAGCCCCGTCTTCTCTGGACTGCGTGATTCTTTAGTGAGTAGAGGTGTCCCCAGCTCAGACTGGAACAGAAAATACCACCCCTTCCACCAGCCTGGGTCTTTCAGCTGTTTTTCTTCCCTTTGCAGGGTTGGGCTTCAGAATGGGGAGTATCAATGCCCTCTCAGCTCATGCATAGAGAAATAATACAGAATTGCTTCTCAAGGCAGCACCCAACTCAGCCCTCTGTCCAGCAGGCTGCACAAGGCCTGGTCTACTTGAAGGTCTACTAAGAGAGCATCCACAGATGAGCGACGGAGGCAGGGAGAAAAACCAGCACCTCCCGCAAAGTCCCAATGGGATAAAGAAACAGGCAGGCAGCAAGCCCAACAGCTCTCATGGTCTAAAGTCAAATTTAGGAGACAGTGTAATAAAGATCTGACCCAGGCACCATCTGGGTGACATCAGTTTCCACAGGCATGAATTTGGGAAAATTTCCCTGAGGCCTGGTTCCTTCAAATGAACAACCAGATACTCATATGTGCTAATAAAGCAGATTTGTCATGAATATTAAGACAATCATGCAGGAAAGCACCCAACACAATGTCAATAATACTTGGTTCCCAATTTGCTTCAAAATGATGAAAGGAGGAAGGCTTAGGAGGGGAAGAGACAAAACAAAGTGGACCCTGGGTTGATAATTAAAACTGAGATCTGCAAAGTGAAAATTATTTTCCTAATCATACTACAATGTCATTTGCCTTTCTCCCCCTCCTTCTCCCGCGAGGGTACTGGGGAGTTTTCCAGAGGCGACATGGCATGTTCTAACACAACGGATTAAATGCAGAAGCAGATCTGAGAATCTAGCTGCCTATTAAGCCAGACATTTAAAAAAAAAAAAAAAAAAAAACTTGCAAAATGTAAAACAATTCTTCTCTTCTCACTTAATTATTTTTTTGTTTGGAAAAACATGTTTTATTTTTCATTAAGAAGTTATTTAACAGCCATTAGGATAGCTATTATTTTTTTTTTAAGCTACAACAGAAAACGAGTATTGACATGGATATGGAGAAATCGGAACCCTTGGGTACCACTGGTGGGCGCGTAAAATGGTGCAGCCACTGTGGAAAACAGTATGGTGGGTCCTTATAAAGTGAAACATAGAGTTCCCATTTGACCCAGCAATTCCACTTCTAGGTACAGGCACAAAAGAATTGAAAGCGGGGTCTCAAAGAGATATTTGTGCACCCATGTTCATAGTGGTACTGTTCACAAGAGCCAAATGGTGAAAACAACCCACGTGTCCGTCAATGGGTGAATGGATAAACAATATGTGATCTATACGTACCATGGAATATTATTTAGCCTTAAAAAGGAAGGAAATCCTGATATTTGCTACAGCATGGGTGAACCTTGAAGACATTATGCTAAGTGAATTAAGCCAGTTAAAAAAAGACAAATACTGTACGATTCACTCATACGGAGTACCCGGATTGTCAGATTTGTGGAGACAGAAAGCATGGTGGTTCCCAGGAGCTGGGGGAGGGAGAAGAGGAAGCTGTTCTTTAATGGGACAGAGTTTCCGTTTGGGATGATGAAAGTTCTGGAATTGGATAGTGGTGATGGCTGTACAACAATGTGAATTACTTAATGCCACTGAACTGTGCACTTAAAAGTGGTTAAGATGGTAAATTTTATGTTCATATATTTTATCACAATAAAAATAAAAATTGAATAGTAATATATAACTATGACCCAAAAGCTTATAGTAGAAATACACTGTCAAGGACAAAAGTTATTTGTGCTGACATGTAATGGGATTATTGTTATGCTGAAGTGAGTTAATAAATATTTTTAATTGTCTGAATTTTCATGTCTAATATCAGTAGATGTAACCCACATGAACAAAAGCTCTTTGAGGTCTTCAAAACTTTTTTAAGAGTAAAACATTCCAAAAAGTTTAAGAATGGCAACATGGTATTATTCTCTCTACTTTGCACATGTTTTAAATTTTCCATATTAAAAAAATTATTTAGAAAATAATAATAATTGACTATTGTCTTTCCTTAGTTGCTGTTTGGGCAAATGGCTTAACCTTGATGTTTGGGCAAATGGCTTAACCTTGATGGGCCTCGGTATCCTCATCTGTCAAGGGGTTAGATAATCCCAAAGCATGATTCTATGAATCAAATCTGACCCCACACAGACATGGAGGCTGCTGCTCTGCCCCCCACACCCACCCCCTTACCCTGAGCTTCTGCAGAGATCTGAGCCTCTCTGGGCTGAGGAAGAGGGAGTACACTGCTGTATTAATCAGACCCCATTAATTTTTCAACATAGACAACAGCCCACTTACTCATCTCCCATAGAACCTCATCCATAATTGATCTTGAGCTGCACTTATCCAAATAGACAGAGAAGATGCCCGGGGCACGTGGGGCTCTGGGAGGGTTTTCTGCTGATGAGTCTATCCTCCGAATTAATGGCTGTCATGAAAAGGCACTCACAGCCACAACCCATTCTAACTAAAGGGGGCTGGCACCTTTCCTTTCATCAAGAATAACAAGGAAAAGAGAAAGAAATGCTTCCCTAAATGCTCTGAAGGATTAGTCTGAGGTTTATTTCTATGTACAAACCCCCTGGAGAGGATTGGGCTAAGCTGGCCTTGTAGGCCACTCAGGTCCAGACAGACCTCAGCAAGTCTGGCCCTCAAACCTCTTGAATTGTTTCTACTCGAGGCCATACACCTCCAGCCCCAGCCTCAACTCTCAAATAAATACCAACTGGGTGGAAGATTTAAATGTTAAAAAAAAAAAAATAGTGAAAAGCCTTAAAGACAACATAAAGTGAACATTTATCAGATGAGCAAAGCCTTTATGGTAAGAAAGAGATAAGTGGCCACTGCCACCTGTGAGAGCCAGCCCAGCACTCAGAGCTGGGCACTGGTGTTTTCCTATTGACCATAAGCTGTCTCACTGAGCACTGACATCAGACAAGGCCGCTCTGTAACCATGGGTGAGCAAGACAAAAGCAAGACCACTCTGCAATCGCGCCTGAACTGTATTAGTTTGCTGAGAATGCTATAACAAAATATCACAAACCGAGTGGATTAAATAACAAAAAGCCATTGTCCTGTCATTCTGGAGGCTACAAGTCTGTGACCAACGTGTCTGCAGGGGCAAGCTCCCTCTGAATGTGCAAGAAAAGGGTCTGTTCCAGGCCTCTCTCCTACCTTCTGGCTTATGGCAGCTTAAGTCCAATTTTCCCATGGGATTCTCCCCATATGCGTATCTCTGTATCCAAATTTCCCTTTTTTATCAGGACGCCAATCACAGTGGATCAAAGGCCCGCTCTACTGACCTCATCTTAACTGATTACATCTGCCATTAGGTGATTTCTAAATAAAGTCATCTTCTGAGGAACTGGGCTTAGGACTTTAACATATGAACGTGGGGGCGGGGAGGACACAATTCAACCCATAATCCATGAATTTACGCAAAATAAGGATGTTGTCTAAACCACAAAAATGACGAAACATTTGTTTCCTAGGGCTGTTGTAACAAATTACCACAAATTTGATGGGTTAAAACAACAGGAATGTATTCTCTTACTATTCCAGAGGCATGACGTCTGAAATCAGTCTCATTGGGCCAAAATCAAGGTGAAGGCAGTGCTGTGCTCCCTTCGAAAGCTCCAGGAAAGAATCCATTTCTTGCCTCTTCTGGTGGCTATTGGCATTCCTTGGCTTGTGGCCACATCCCTCCAATCTTAAACGCCAGCATTTTCAAAGATGAGTTCTATCTTCACATCACCTTCTCCTGAGACAGAGACAGAAACAGAGAGACAAACAAAGAGAGGTTATTGTGAACCTCTGATTCTCTCTTCTATGGATACTTGTGATTATATTTAGGGCCCACCTGGATAATCCTATATGATCTTCCCATCTCAAAATCCTTAAGCACACCGCAAAAAAGCAAATTTTCCATGTAAGAAAACATTGTAGGTTCCAGGGATGAAGATCCTTGGCAGCCAGTATTCAGCCTGCTATATCCCCACAACCTAGCTAATGAGGGCGACTTCTGCTTCTTTACCAATTGCAGTTTTAATCTCACCTCATTCCTTCCACCTCCTAAATAAGATTTTTTGAACTAGTCAGTCATAGAATTGCCTCCACTTCCAGAAAGCATCCAATTTAGAGAAAAGTCCTGATTCCTTGAAACCCTCTCAAAACCACTCGACTCAAGCCAAAATCCTATAACAAGCCCTTTATAACATTTATGAGGTGCTCAGAGTTCCCCATGATGCATGGTCTCTTTTGTTGTAATAAACCCAACCACAGGTACACCCATGGTGGTATTTAGTTGGAGAAAAATTAACAGTAGCATAAAGATCATAAGAAGGATCATAAAGAAGAAAATACTTAAGTTTTTGTCTACAGAGGAGTGAAATCAAAAAATGGCAGAGTTCTAAGAGTCTCCAAAAACCCTCTTCCGTATAAAAGCCGTGAGAACACTGGCAAAATTGTCAGAATCTACTGCTTTAGAACACTAGAAATTAACCAAAAAATTTTGCAGCCATCTGGCAGGGAGAGGGGCATTTCTTCAAGAAAAACAATAAATCTTGAGAAGAACAGTGAGCTTTGTGGCATTTTAACGTGCCCTATTCTCATCTCCTGCTCTCCAGCCCACAATAGCCTTGAAGACTAACAGCTCATAATCACAGGGAAAACTAGCAGCCCAGCAGCCTCTGGAGGAGTCAGAACAGGCTTGGAGATTTTCAAAGCTCTGTTTTCAGAGAATCATCATTATTTGATCTGTCTCATGGTGCCCCAGAAAACCCCACTCATAAAGATTTGTCTTTGTTTACTGTGGCTCAGAGCTGGCCCAGGGTGAACAGGCTCCCTCCCCCACCCCCCCCACCCCCGCCAGGGGGCTTTTGTCAAAAACAATAAGCAACGATTATTTAACATTGTAACTGCCTGAAGCGGGGATAACAACTTGGGCAAACAACAAGTTAACCAAAAAACTTAAAAAAAAAAAAAGCTGGAGAATGAAATTCCATAGAGAGTTTTGAAAAGAAGGCCACACGCATGCATAGAGCTGTGCACATGCCCAGGGCTGTGTGCATGATTAGGAAAGACATGAGAAGGCCCTAAACTATCACCTCAGGCTACCCTTGAGGCTCCCTGAGAACAGGAAGTGAAGGCTAAAACCAACATCATCTACCACTAGGCTAAGTATTGAAAACATGCCCAACGTGCATACAGAACCCCTTGGCAAAGACCAGGAGACTTGAGTTCCAGGCATTTAAGGAAATCTCCGTCCAATCAATAGCTGACCACTAAGCCCAGAAGAGACTTCAGTGACCACAAACAACGAGAAATACAGACTTGATGGAATCAGTCCAGGAAAGTCACTGAACAAATAAGCAATAACAATGACAACAACAGCAAAAATAATAAACCTAGGTAGAAGGGAGAATCTGATTTGCAGAGTGGTCATATTATATATTTAGAATGTCCAATTTCCAACAAAAAATATTATGACATGCAAAGAAACTGTGCCTCATACATGGATGTGGGGTTGAAGCACAGATAACAGATTTACTGGACGAAGCCTTTAAATCAGCTCTTTTAAATATGATAAAAGAACCAAAGGGAACCCTGTCTAAAAAAATTAAAAGTCTGAGGCAAAATCAGCAAGAAACCTTATCTTACCCTGTATACAAAGATCAACTCAAAATGGATTCGACATAAATATAAGACCTGAAAACTCTTAGAAGAAAACATAAGGAAAAAGATCCTTGACACATCAGTCAACACTTTTTTCAATATGACACCAAAACCACAAGCACCCAAAGCAAAAATAAACAAGCTATACTACATCAAACTAAAACACTCTGTACAGCAAAGCAAATAATCAACAGAGTGAAAAGGCAACCTACAGAATGGAAGAAAATATTTGCAAGCCATATATCTAATAAGGATTTAACATCCTTATCAGAAAGTCATTGTTCTGTAGTTCTGGAGGCAAGAAGTCTGTGATCAAGGTGTCTGCAGGGGCAAGCTCCCTCTGAAAGTGTAAGAAAAGGGTCTGTTCCAGGCCTCTCTCCTACCTTCTGGCTTATGGCAGCTTAAGTCCAATTTTCCCATGGGGTTCTCCCCATATGCGTATCTCTGTATCCAAATTTCCCTTTTTTATCAGGACACCAATCACAGTGGATCAAGGCCCGCTCTACTGACCTCATCTCAACTGATTACATCTGCCATTAGGCAATTTCTAAATAAGGTCATATTCTGAGGTACTAGGGTTAAGACTTTAACATATGAACTTGTCAAGAGCAAAAAAAAAAAAAAAAAAAACACCTAATAACATAATTTTGTAATGGACAGAGAATCTATCTGACTAGACATTTTTCAAAAGAAGACATAAAATAGCCAACAAGTACACGAAAAGATTCTTAATATCACTAATCATAAGGGAAATGCAAATCAAAACCACAATGAGATATCACCTAACATCTGTCAGGACGGTTATTATCAAAAAGACAAAAGATAGCAAGTGTCTCAAAGATGTGGAAAAAGGGAACCCCAGTACACTATTAGAGGGAATGTTAATTGGTGCAGCTATTACAGAAAACAGTATGAAGTTACCTCAAAAAAACTGAAAATATATCTATCTTATGACTCCGCAACACCATTTCTGGCTATATAGCCAACGTAATTTGAAACCACAACATTGAAGAGGTATCTGCACTTCTATGTTCATTGCGGCATTATTCAAAATAGTCAAGGTATGGAAACAACATAAATATCCATCAATGGATAAATGGATAAAGAAAAGGTGGCATATACACACAAAGGAATATTATTTAACCTTGAAAAAGAAGGAAATCTTACCATTTGCAATAACATGGATGAACTCCACTAAAACTTAAAAATTTTGTGCTTCAAAGAACACTATCAAGAAAGTTAAAAAGACAACCCACAGAATGGGAGAAATATATCTGATAAAGAACTAGCATTCAGAATATTTAGAATATGCAATATTACAACTCGACAATAAAAAGACAAATAACTCAATTTAAAAATGGGCTGAAGATTTAAACAGACATTTCTCCAATGATATACAATTGACCAAGAAACATATGACAACATCATTAGTTGCTAAGGAAACATAAACAAAACTCCCAAGGAGATATCACTTCAGACCCACTAGGATGACTACAATCAAGAAGACAGAGAATAGCAAGTGTTGGTGAGGATGTGGAGAAATGACAACCCTCATAGATGCCTGGTGAGAATGTAAAATCATACAGTTGCTTTGGGAAAATGTTTGGCAGTTTCTCGAAAAGTTCAACATAGAATTACTATATGACCAAGCAATTCTATTCCTAGGTATACAGCTAAGAGAACTGAAAACATGTGTTGAAACAAAAACATATACGCAAATATTTATAGTAGCATGCTCATAATAGTCAAAAAAAAGTGGAAACGACCCAAATGTCCATCAATCGATGAATGGATAAAGCATGGTATATCCATACAACGGAATATTATTCAGTCATAAAAATGAATTAAGTACTGACTTTTGCTACATCATAGATGAACCTTGCAAAAATTATGCTAAGTGAAAGAAGCCAGACACAAAAAACTACACATTATGATTTCTTTACTTGAAATGTCCAGAATAAATACACCCATAGAGACAGAAAGCAAATCAGTAGAGAGGTGGGAAGACCTATCTACAGAGGCGGCATCAGGACAGAGTCCTGACTGAAGAAACAGAACACGCTGTGCGCGCTTCCTCGGGAAGCGCATTCTAGGCAGAGGAAACAGCCAGCGCAGAGACCGAGGTGAACAGAGCTTGTTGGCGGTGGCTGTGAGGGGAGCCGAGGCAGGTGAGGAGGGCGGGCTACCTGCTTTCACACCCCGAGTGCAGGAGGAAGTTTAACGTGTCTCCTGAGATGAATGGAAGCCTGTGGGGGTGGAATTAATGGTGAGTGGAGGATTGGGGACTGATTGGTGATTTGAAAAGACCACTCTGGCGGCTGTGTGAAGAATGAACTGAGGACGAGGGTGTAGAATTAAGGAAGCCAGATCAGGGAGCAGGGAAGAGGTACAGGTTGCTTGGTCCCTGGTAGGAGCTAGGAAAACAGTGAGGTAGACACGTTTAAGAAATATTTTGGAGCAAGAACTGATAAGATTTGCTAACACAGAGAATGTTCGTCATCTCCTAGCAAGAGCTTTTTCCTCTGTTCCTTTTTATGGGCTTTTATTCTTCCCTAATTCATTTGTGGAGAGAGCAGATGAGAGCATTTTGAGAGAATGTTCAGGAGTGAGAGCTGAAGAGATGAGGTTAAAGTCCCCAACCCCCAACCTGGACTCTCAAAATTGAAGTATGGCATGCCCACAGAAAGAACCACACAAGAATGTTCATGGAAGCTTATCTATAATAGCCCCAAACTGAAAACAACCCAATCCATCAATAGTAGAATAGATAGATTATATGTATTCCAACAATGGAATAGTAGACAATTATGAAAAAGAAGTCGAATGCTACTAGCAACAACCTGAATGCTTCTCAACAACATTATGCTGTACCAAAAAAAAAAAAAAAAAAAATAGCCAGACCAAATAAGAAAACACACTGATGATTCTGTAATATGAAGTTCAATCACAGGCATAATGAGTTTAACTTCTAGTGATAGAAATCCCCATGGTGGTTACCTTGGAGTAGGAGGCAGAGATTGACTGGAAAGGGGCATGAGGGAACTTTCTGGAAGGCTAGTAATGTTCTAGAGCTAGATCTGGACGTATGCACTTGTAAAAATGTCATTGATCACTAGCGATAAGTCACGTGGCGATCGTGTGCTCTCTGACATGAAATGATGAGAACAGCACTTTCCTCAAATTTATAACTCCAGTCCAATCATGAGCAAAACATCAGAAAAACCCCAATTAAGGAATCTTCTAAAAAACAGCTCCTTAAAACTGTGGAGGTCATGAAAAAAAGGAAACTACCACAGACCAGAGAGGCTTGAGGTGACATGGCAACAAAACGCAGTGTGGGACCCTGGGACAGAAAGAGGACATTAATGAAAAAGCTGCTGAAAATTCTGGAGTTTTGTTAATAGTAATGTCTCAATATTGGTTTCTTGGTTTTGACAACTGTATTAGGGAAATGTAAGATATTAGCATAGGGAAAGCTGGGTGTGGGTATATGGGAACTCTGTACTATCTTCGCAATATGTTCATTTATATAAAATTATTCGCCCAAAAAAGTTTGTTCTTCAAAAAAAAATCACCAAGCTGAATACTTATTTAGATGCATCATTTTACTGTATGTGAATTAGCTCTCAATAAAATATTAGCGGGCACAGAAGCACATAAAATGCTCCGAGACCCGGCCAGCACTCAGCCCAGCTGCAGCCTTTGGGGGCCCAGCCAGCAGCTCTCAGGGAAGGGCTGCCAACTTCTCCTATACGTCCCGCCTTTCCCAACACAGGGCGGCTGTGCAACAGCCACACCAGGCGCTTATTCTCTCCAAGGGATCTGAATTCCCTTTTCGCAAATCTTATTTCCCTCTCGAATGTTGG
>NW_011888928.1:3053124-3083976 GCF_000151845.1 Pteropus vampyrus
TGGCACTTTCTGGGTCCCAAAGGGGAAGTGGCATGGAGGCTAAGATACGAGGCTAAGATTTTAGGGGTTGATCCTACAAGCCAGGGGCTGCCAAGCCAAGAAAACATTCGAATTACCTGGGTCTCAATTTTGTGGATTCTGGCCCAGTGACCTGGGTCCCTCAGATTCTAATGACAGCCAAAGTCGGGGACCGCTAACAGGCATCAAGAAGAAACTCGAAAGATTTTCAAGCTGGGGAGGAACCTGATCCCATCTTCAGATCTAACACTGCACAGGGAGCAAGGCCAGACAGAAGGCAAAAGTGATTAGGATGGCAGAAAGAGGAAAAATCAAGAGATTCAGGTGCCCATTGAATGCAGGGCAGGAGGAAAACAGTGTTGAGATTCAGTGATGAGGAAGGTGAGTCGTGGTCACACTACTTTGAATTAGGCAGAGAATCTAAGAGAAACAGATATGTATGATCTGTGTGTATGCTCGTCAAACAACTCACCCCTCCCAACACACATGCACAAATGCACACGCACACACTCACTCAGCCTTTCCTCCCTGAAGCCAGCTGCCCATTGCAGTGGACTGTATAGACACACCCGCAAGAGTCCGGCTAAGAGATCTCCAGCCTTATAAAAATTCACTTGCACACAAGGCTGCAAGGTGAGGCCCGGCACAAAGCCAATTTCCACTGTATCAGTTTTCACAGAACAAGACAAGCAGTGGCTTCTAGAAGGAGCTTCAGGCTCCAACGGTTTTTGCCTTTTCTGAGAAGCAATTGCTACTTTCATAAACATTGGGTGGGGGCAGGGAGAGACAGCGGAGACAGGCAGAGGCTAAGCTATTGCTCATTATAGGCAAGTCTTGATACAAAGAGGAGAAAAAAATCCAGTTTGTACTATCTTCAAATATCACAGTATTGTGACTTATAACAGCATCCACTGTATCTTGTTTCATTACAACTGCCAAAAGGAAAAAAATTGAATTACCATGCTAATATCTTCTCTTTGGGTGAAATCTGTGATTCGGGTACGTGGATATAAAATACATCATTAGTTGCTTTTAAACTTGTCTTTAATGATGAAAAAACATTGTGGGGCATGAGGAAGAGACATAACTAAATTCGGTCTGTTAGCAGCATTGGGAGCCTCTTGTAAGCCGTAATGTGACAGTGCAGTTTCTTTTTCCCTCTGAAATGACAGTTAATTCCAGACCAGGAAGGCTGTCAAAATTGCTTAGTTCTGCTCCACTTGAGTTAATTACCGGCCCTGGGGCAGGCTGCCCTCCACTCCTCTACTAATGGGGCTGGGCTCCAGGTAAAAAATCCATTTGCAAGAATGTTTGCCCTGCTCCAGATCTAATTTATTGAATATCAAATATTTATGCCAATGCAATTAAAGTGACAACATTGCTCTCCCTCCTCCCTAGCCCCCAGTCCTAGGAAAGCCCAGGCTTGTTGAAAGAATGCTTTATCCCCTCAACACAGCATAAAAGTTTTGCTTGAGCCTCTAAAGCAAGAGCTTTGAAACATCTTCAACCCACACTCACCTGGGATTCTTTTCCTTCTTTTTCTTTTGTAGGTAGCCATGTGGCAGGTTAGGGAGCAATGGCAGAGAAGCAGGGGCCAGGAAATGAAGAGAAGAGAGAGGGAGGCCTGACTTTGGTTTCAATTCCAACATCCACTTAGGCCCTCTGTGTTCCAGGCACCAGAATAGGCAACATAGTGAGAGATGGAGTGGACTTGGTCCACATCCCAGCAATCTCCCGGCCTGAGAGAGCGGATAACTCACAGCATGTGTAGAAGAGGTTCCGGAAACAGGTCATTATAGATCTTGGGTTTGGGGTCTCCAAGGCTTGAAGGCCATCAAAGGCCCCCTCCCACCCAATGAGACCTAAAGTACAGAAAGTTTCACACCGAGCCAAGCATACTCCATCTTTCCCCCAAACCCTAGTCATCTGGCAAGAGGACCTCAGACTATTCAGACTCTGGAGCCTCGGGGCATTCCCCATCAGGAAAGCTCTCAGCCCCATGTCACCCCTTCATCACCCCCATGAGTCTCTTCTACCATAAGACACATGATTTGATATCCGCCCCAAACAGAGGGGTGACCGGTAAAGATGGGCCAGTGAATGATCTAATGTGTACCTCCTCCAGGTATGCTCTGAAAATGTGAAAAGGAAATGCATTTGGCTAAAGGACTTTTTCTTTTCTTTTCTTCCCCCAAGCGAGGGAGCTCAGCAAAGCCTAGGCCAGCAGGTAATAGTGACATATTTGAGGTTGTGATATGCCCTCCGGCTGGGATTCTTTCCGGGACCTTGCTATTTACACACACCTTTCTCATCCTGCAATGGAACAAAGGCCTTTCCTTGGGTCTGAACTGGGTTTTGAAGGAGAAACAGGCATGTACAAGGTGAACCACATGCTTAGTAGAGGGAACGTAAGACATTGTGTTCGAGGAACTGGAAGTAGAATGATTTTTATTGGAGCCTGAATTGCAGGGCAGTGAGTCCGGGGAATATAAGCATCAAATGAGGTAATCTAAGCATGTTATAAAATGTCAAGTCCTAGATAAATATGAATTACTCTGCCACGTCACAGAGGTATTGGGGAACACAATGATATGTTATATTCACCCTTGCATTACATAAATTGTAGTTGTTATAAGATATTTTGAAAGAAGATGGATTAAGCTTCAACCATGGAGATAAGATCAGAAAATTATTTTTTCATTTCTTTTGATCCTACCTTTTTAGAACTGGTTGTAAACTGAGATGTTTTGATAAATTTCCTTTTTATTCTCTTTTTCAGATGAACATACTGTACCCAACCTTAATATTTACTGTTTAGATGTTCTTGGTTTCCTGTCACTCTGATTACCTTGCTTGTACTTGGAGCTTTGTGGTCGTCTTTTATGACTAGACGATTCTTTGTGAGTGTGGGGGGAAGAGGGTTGAGATTTTTATCCTATTCTATGTCTTCGGTTATCACTGTACTCAAAGCCATTATCACACCACACCTAAACTACTGCCATAATTTCTTAGCTGTCTACTCTGCCTCGCCTTTCCTCTGTCTCAAAATCATCTTCCTCTTGGCTGTTCAAATATCAACATTATTTTTACCATTAAAAGTAACTGTAAAAGGACCTCTGTTATAGCCATTGTGATAGGACAAGAAAAAAAAAGAGATAAAACTGTTGGGAAGGAAGAAACAAATTTATCATAATTTACAGACAATATAATTACATATCAGAAAACAAAAAATAAATCACAGAAAATCTATTCAAACGAATAAGAGAGGTCCAAAAAATGGCCTAATACAAAATTATATACTAACAATAGCCAATTAGAAATATAATCAAAAAGTATGGCTCACGATATATACATCCAGCTACCTTGCTCACATCTCTATGAGAATGTATTGCAGAAACCTCAGTGCAAAAGTGAGCTTTGCATTTCTAACTCAGATCTGTTCCTCCTCCAGTGCTCCCTAGCTCCATGGGGCTCTTCCATCTACCTATTTGCACAGGCAGAGCCCTAGGACTCATCCCTGCCTCCTCCCTCTCTCATACCCCAATACATAAACCTCTCACCAAACCTTGACAGTATTACCTTGTATATCCATCTGCTTCGTTCTCCAATCCAACTGCCTCCGTCACCTGGACAACGGTAGTAACTCCTCAAGTATCTTTTGAGATTTTAAGCTAAACCACACCACTCCCTTGCTGATAGCCCTTCACTAGCTTATAAATCCCCTATCTTACCATAACCTACGTTACTTGCCTTCCCGTGGTCTTTGCTGACCCTTATAACTTTGGCTCTAGCCACTTACCTCCTTCCTCACTCCCTGTGCTCCAGCCACACCAGCCTCCCTTTCATTTTCTCAAATGCCCCCAATCTCTTTTTCACTTTAGAGCCTTCACTCTCTGTATTCTCTGCTGGAAATACAGATCACTGACCTTCCTTCAAGGAGACTGAGCAGAGCCAGGGGACTTTAATCCTTGTCAGAGATGTCCCTGAGTCCCTGGGCCTCAGTTTCCCCATCTAGAACATGAGTTGGTTGAACTAGAGGTTCTCATTGGAATCTCTGAGTTGAAATTTCAGCAAGAAGTGACAGCAGTTGAATTGGTAGAGATGGAGAATGGAAAAGGCGGGGAAGGGATGAAGGAAATGGTCCTAGGGGAGAAAGCACTGAAAGAAAAGCCTAGAAAACTAAGGGCAACCACTTTCAGGGTATTTAAAACACTAAATGCTTTCTTTATTGGCAGAATGACTTAGATTAAATTTTAAACGGATTTGGGACCATCACAATAATCTTGTCATGAGGAAAGAAAAGCCAGCCAACTTGTAGTATTTAAATATTAAATGCATGCACCATACTGAAAACTTGATTCCATTCCATGAAAATAATTCACATCATCCAAAGCCAAGGAAAAAGAAAAAAGAAAACCTCATTCATTCATGTAAACAGTTTTTAGGTAGCCAAATGAAGGGACATGTTGGCTGCTTCTGCTCCTGGCTTCCACAAACCTCTTTCACTAACAACTTTGGTTTCATCAGAGGAGCAATGTACCCAATTAAAATGCTACATTTCCCAGCTTCCTTAGCACTGTTCATAGCATTGTCTGGCAAATGATATATCAGGAGAAATTGCTGGGCGGGCCTCAGAGAAATGTCATTAAAGGCAGGGCAGACTCAGTGTGCCCATGTCCTTTTTTGTTCTTTACTTTTTAAGCTTTCTTCTTCTCTCATCTTCAACCATCTCATGACCTTGAGGTAACCATAAGGGACACGCCAGGAGAACCAAAGACCTCTATTTAAGTCCCAGCTCTGCCACCTGCAAACTCTATGAATGTGAACAGTTCATTTAACCTCTCTGAGCCTCATTCTTGTCTATCAAATGGAGTCATAATGCCTCGCTTACAATGCTGTTAGGATTAACTGAAATGTTTTATCACACATAGGTGACAGTGTTTTGTAAATTGTATAACTGAAAACAAAACTAGGTTATTTGTTTGCTTGTACCTCCCCTTCTTTTGTAAGTGGCAGGTTTTTCTCCTCACCTAAATATAAAATACTTTAAAAGTTAGAATGTTATATTTCTACATGATATTTTTTCATAATAGAAAAATCTATTTCCTTGACATAATACCAATCTATTATGTTATTAGATGCAGCCAGAGGTTCTTTTGTATACAGTCTGGTCACATGCAAATCACAAATTAATTTGTCTTCTCCAACTACAACATCAATTATGTTCTAAGTCAACCAGAAACTTCAGACATATCACCCATAATTATATATAAATATCTTCTAAATGTATGGGTCTATTTTTTTTGAACATTTGAGGCATCCTATAAATCCACAATTCTACATCTTTCAATTCTAGCAATTTTTCTTGAAGTATTTTTTCGATGATGTCATCCCTTTCATTGTCTGTGTTTTCTCATTCTGGAACTCCTAATATATGGATGTTGGATCTCTTAGTCTGTTTCTCTAATTTTTTTACCTTTGATATCTTTCTTATCTGTATATCAGGCAAAGTACCAACAAGAAACAGGAACCATCTCTCTAGAAGGTAGTGAGGAATTAAAAATAATTAATACGTCTTCCCTGTCACACAACCAAAAACCCAATCCCTTAGATATTTTTAAGTGCTCTCCTGGATAACATTTGGGCTAAAGAGAAAAAATCAAAACTGCAAACAGGCTGTTTAAAATCAATGAAAAAAAAAATCACATAGGAAGTCTTATGGGATGAGGCAAAGCTGATTCAGAGGCAGATTCATAACCTTAAATGCCTTCATAGTTAATCAGAAAAGAATGAAAACAGGTAAAATAAATATTCATTTAAATAATTCGGTTTTTATAAAAGAACAAAATAACTATGAAAAGAAATCTGGAAAATATAGTAAAAGCGAACCTTATTGATCAGCAGTCAGAAAAACAGTAGATTTAACAGATAAATTTTAGAGTTGGTTCATGAAATAGCCTTATCCCCACCATTCGAAAACACAAAAATGTTATAAATGCAAAAAAGGAAACTATTGCTTTTAAAACCGTAATAGGACTCTATGCATAATCATAAGATATTTGCAAAACCTCAGTGAAATTGATTTTCTGAGAAAACCAGAATTGCTTCAAGAAAAAAAAATAGACTACCTGAATAGACCAATAATAAAAGAAAATTCAAAAGTAAATTGTCAAAGTATCGCCTCCAAAAATGGCTGCCAGCCTCAGATGATTTCACAGGTACACTACTTCAGCCTTTCATGGAACAAATAATTTCCATGTAACATAAACCCCTTCGGGGCATGAAAAAAGTTGTAAACCTTATCAGTTCATTTTACAAGGCTAGCTAAGTTATTGAAATAATGTTTTGGGTGAATCTCAAAAACATTATGATGACTGAAAGAAGTCAGACACGGAGGAGTATAAACTATATGATCCCATTTATATGAAGTTCAAGGACAGACAAATCTAATGTCTGGTAGTAAAAATTAGAAACATTGTTGCTGGGGGTTGGTGGGGAGGACAGACTGGAAGGAGGCAAAAGAAACTTTCTTGGGCCATGAGAGTGATCTATATCTTGATCTGGGTGATGGCCTCTGGGGTGTGTTTGTTTGTTAAAATTCATCAAGTTGTACACTTAAGATTTGTGCATTTTATCATATATAAATTATACCTCGATAATGTACTGTCAGGAAAGATAAAACCTTGGAACTATAATTTAAAAGATAGCCAAGAAAAATAACAAGCTAATCACACTTAATAGGTTGCAAATGCAAAAAATGCTAAACAAAACATAGGCAAAGGTAATTTTTCAATAAATTAGAAGAATAACACATCAAAATAACTATAAGGCTATTTCGAATTTAGAAGTCTATTACCACAATAATTCAAATAATAAAAAGTATATCATAAAAATATTATAATTCGTCTATAAAATTTTATTTATGCATGATCTTAATTTCTAAAAAACTCAGATATGAAAAGATACTTTAACATGATAAATAATATTTCTCTCAAACCAATAGCCCAAATCATCTCTAACGGTGAAACTTAAGAAGCCATCTTACTAATGTCAAGAACAAAACGAGGACAACCTCCATTCCCACTGCTATTCACTATTGTCCTGAAATTTCTAAGCAATTTCTAAGTAAAAGGACCAGAAATAGATATGAATCATAACTATTGGAGAGAAAAAGACAATAGTATTATTTTTAGTCCATGATAATATTGTCTTTCTAGAGAACCCAAGAGGACCAACTGAACAACAATATTCTGACTGGTTACAGAATAAATATGCAGGCACGTGTGAGGATGTTCACTGAAGCATTGTCATAAAGAACAATTGGAAACCACCTAAGCGTCCAACAAGAAGAGACTGGGTGAATAGAACTGTGTGCATACTAAACAGAATACAATATAGCAGTTAAAATAAATATAGTAGGTTCAAAAATATTAAGTGAGAAAGAAAATACAGAATGATACACAGCGTGGTACTTTAAATGCAGTGTTTAAAAACACACTCAACTGCATACACTGTTTGAAAAGATTTGAAAAACGTATGGGTGTGAAAGATACAAACTTCAGGACGTTGGTTGCCTCTGGGGAGAGAGAAAAGGGAGTGGGATTGAGGAGAAATACAAAAAGGCTTCAGCTACGGTTGAGCCTTTTATTTAAGGAATAAAATTCCTGGGGAAAATACTCTCCATCTGACTACCAAACCCAGCATGCCAGAAACAATCCCCGGAAAGTTCCCTTGAAGCCCTCCCAGTCAATCCTCCAGCCCCCACCCCAAGCAAGCACTTCTCTGATTTCTGCCACCTGAGGTGACTTTCGCCTGTTCTTAAAGTTTATTCAAATAGAATCGTGGGATTCCTTTAGGCCTTCTTTGGTCTCCCTCCAGAAGACTGGCCTCCTTTAGGACACCAAGTGTCTTCAACAGACTTGCAGCAGGCTAAGCCACAGCTGAGGACTGAATATCTCAGTGTTCTTAGCCGCCATGCCATTCAGGGGTGCAGCCTCTCATGGGAAGCTGCTTGTCCCAGGCGTTGGCCCAGGGCATAGAGCAGACACCAAGAGGACAGGGTGCCCCTGACGACACTAACAGATTTGCCTCTGTTACCAGTCAAAGCACAGCTATGCCAGTAGGATGACCTCATGGGGAGAAGATCGCATTCATAATTGAGAGACCAAGGTTTCTCAACCTCAGCACTACTTACATTTGGAGCCAAATAATCCTTTGTTCTGTGCATTGCAGGATGTTTAGCAGCATCACTAGCCTCTACCCACTCGACAGCAGTGGTTGTTGCCCAGCTGTGACAACAAAATATTTCCAGATATTGCCAAATGTCCCCTGGGGAACAAAAATCACTTCATAGGTAGACAGATGATTGATAGATAGATGATGGATGGATGCACGGACGGATGGGCGGATGGATGGACAGACGGGTGATAGATAATAGAATGACAGATAGATGATAGATAGATGATAGATGATAGATAGATAGATAGATAGATAGATAGATAGATAGATAGATAGACAGACAGACAGACAGACGGATGATAGATGATAGATAGAGATAGATGATAGGTAGACATTTCTACCTAGGGATAAAATCATTAAGATATTTGCATTAGAATTTGAAGAAGCTGTCAAGAAAATGAAAAGAAAACTGTCAAGAAAATGAAAGAAGAGACCTGCATGGTTAGAGAGCTCACCGTGTCAAGGGTGGAAAACAATATTACAAATCTATTGATTCTGCTCACAGTACTATGGAAGCTTAACGGCATTGCAATTAAAACTTGGCTGGAAACTTTTCTGGAACTTAAAGATGTTTTTCTAAAGCTTATCTAGGAAAATAAAAGAGGTTGAATGATAAAGAAAATTTTGAAAATACAAATAAATAAATAATGGATTTACGCACTAGATATTAAGTGGATTTTAAAATTATAATAATTAAAACTGTGTAGAAGAATAGACACAGCTATGAAAAAAATTAAAAGCCTGAAAATGGGCCCCCATCTATGAAAAAATGTAGGATCGATTAAAGGGGCATTTAAATTAATGGGAAATGTTGTAGAATGCTCAATAAATGATGCAGGAACAATTCATTAACAATTTGGGGGCAGGAAAAAACTCAGGGCTTCGCACCGGACAGGAAAATAAATTTCAGATGAATCAGAGAGTTATTATTTTAATTAAACTATAAAAAATAGAATAAAATATAGATTAACGTTTTTCTGATATTAGGAGAAATGGCTGCCCAAGCATAAGGAAGAATGCAAAAAGGGAAAGACTAACATACTTGACTGCATTAATATGCCAACCTTCTATATATCAAGAAGTAAAATGAACAAAATTCAGGAAAGATATTTGCAACATAACAAAGAAGATAATATCTGAAATTTCTGCTAAATCAATACGAAAAGGACAATGTGTCACTCTCATGTTTTAAATGGACTAGAAGACATGATCATGCAATTCACAGGAGGTGACATAGAAATGGTCAAAAGACATTAGGAAGTTAATCTCACTGGAAATCTGTGTTACATGAATTAAAACACTGAAACACCATCTTTCACCTATCAAATCGGCATGGCTTTTTTTAAGTTAATTCCCAGCATTTGGGAATTTCCACGTTCTCTAGAGAGAGCATTAATTTATAAACCTTTCTGTAAAGGAATTTGACCATCATTTTCAAAAGCCTTAAAAAGGTTCATGAACGCATAAGAGTTTCACATTTCTACATCCAGCCCAGAACTTGCCTGTGAATTCCAGTTAGATATCCAACCACCTGCCGCCCAACATCTCCACTGAGGTATCAAACCAGTGCCTCAAACATACCACGCCCAAAGCCATGCTCTCAATTCCTACTGCCCCTCTGTGCCCCAAAGCCGTTCCTCCTGCTGTCACCGCCATCACAGGAAAAGGTAACTCTCCTCTTCCTGCTGCTCAGACCCAAAACCTTGATGTTATCTCCGACATATTTCTTTTATGGACAGCAAATCCTGGGGGCAGTAAGCTTTGAAATAGTTTGAGACTCCGACCCGTTGTCAGCAACTCCGTTCCCAACACCTTGGTCCGAGCCACCATCACGCCACACCTGGACTATGGTAATAGCCTCTTTGCTCACCCTGCCTTTGCTTTATCCTCTTCCAGATTAGCCTCAATATGCCAGAAGAATCCCTTTGTAGTTTGAGTCACATCAATCACTCCTCACTCAAAACTCTCATTGGCTCCCTTCTCAGAGAAAAGCAAAGTCCATGTAAGAGTCTATAAGACCATGTGGGATCTGGCTACTTTTCTCATCTAAACCTAAGTGAGGCTATGGAGTCCTAAAACCCAACATTACAGAATGCCAGTGCCAAAAGGATAAGATTCTATCTCAGTGAGTCTGTGCTGATACTATATAGAGAAAATGCTTTCCTGGTGCCTTAGAGAAGCTTAGAAAGTGAATTTCTGAAGATGTATAGAGTCAACAACGCAGCTCTCTCGGGATGTCCCCTTGATCCAGCCCTTCCTGCATCCCATGTACCTCTTAGAGTCTTAGTGATCTAGTTAGTATAAGAGGTTATCCCTTATTGACAACTGCTGCACTAGTCAATCAGAACACATATTTAAAATAAATGCTCGGAATAAATTCTAATTGCCTGGACAAAAGAGAATTTTCACTTTGTCATATAAATGGATAATGTTATATGGCTGTGTCTCCTGAGGTCTACATTTTGTCAGGGCCAAGGATCACTCATCACACTAAATAAATCATTGAAATATGAAAACTATAAGGCAGATGGAATACCCGATCTCCCCAGGGACTCATGCTTCTGTACGAAGTCCACACATGTCTCTTTTGAGCCTCCTACTTCCACCCAGGCACTCAGTTTACCAGCATTCATTTCTTCACTAATTTGTGAATTTGCTTTACACTATCAGCACTTGCTCTGGGCACTAGCAAAGCTGAGGTTGGAAGCCCCTGAGCACCACGTGGAGAACCAGAATGGAGGCGGGGAGTGGGGAGTGGGGAGGAGGGCTGGGCAGGAAAACACTAACCACACTAGCAAGCGCTACAGGCTCTGAGAGTTGATCTCACTGTCCCCATAACAGATGTGGAAACCAAGACACAGAAAAAGTGATTCAAAAAAAAAAAAAAAATAGAAAGAAAGATTGACTCTCCGAGGTCACATGGCGAGTAGGTACAAAGCAAAACCAAAGCCCAGGCAGCCGATTCTTAAACCAGAACTCACCCCATGGGGCCCCTCACCCCACACTGCTCCTCACCAGCAGTGCTCCTCACCCCTGCGGCTCTAATGCCTCCTAGAATCCAAGTCAGGACTGAAGGTAAAGCCTCAGCCCTGGGTAGTGATTTTTGACTCCTCATCATTCAGACATCTTCCCAAGTTAAGAGAAATCCCCTTGGGTGTGACCAACAACGCTGACCGATGGGCCTGTCCACACGCCCCAAGTGGGCAGTCGACTCTCCTCTTTATTCAAAATCCTGTCAAACCCAGATCTTAGTCTGCCCACCTGCAAGGTGTGTGAGAGGGTCATCCAGAGCATTGGAAGTCATGTGGGTGCTGGAGGCCTCCCTCAGAGCTCGGGTACAAGTCCCCAAATGCCACGAAGCCTGCTATTAAAAACCCAGCAGGAGAGCCAGCAAACAAAGAACTGCCTTAATGACAGGCCTTGGAAGCAAGTCTTTTTATAACTTCATTCTTCTCGCTCAATGGCCCTAAATGAAGATGAAATCAGAAAGGAGCCCTCGGCAACAGCAAAGGAGAAAACTCAGCCTTCAAGGGCCTTCTCCTGGCATCCAAGTTCTTGTTTCAACAGGAGGCAGATTTGGCTTCTCTGGCACCCATCATGCTCCTCATTTTCTGGATCATGAGGTACAACAAAATCACCCTTGAGAGACACTGGACCAATCACACAGATGCTCCAAGCTGCATGATTATGAGCTGCTTCTTTCCCTTGAATCTCTCTACCTCACCCCCATCCTACTTCCTGTTCCAACTGAAGGTAGGTGGTGGGCAGGGCCCTGTGAGGAAGGGCCACCCGAGAGGCCGTTGAGACTTGAAGTGGAGATCATGGGCTCTGCGGTCAGCCTGTCTCAGTGGAAAAACCAGCTCTACTACCTCTTAGCTTTCTGACCCAGAAAAAGTTATCTCTCATCTTTGAACCTTAGCGTCCTCATCTGTAAAAGGATGTAAGAGCCTACCTTGTAGGATTAATGGAGATACCGCAGGTGAAGCTCTTAGCAGAGCAGCTCTCGCAAGTGGAGGCTCGCGAGATTTAGCAATTATTGCTCTTGACGAGTACGTGTGCATGAAAAGATGCCATTTCAAAAGTCCTTCCACACACATGTTGTCTAGATGCCACTCCAGACCACGGTCCCAGGCAGAGAGGGCCCCAGGAAGACCTGTGTGAGGACTGAATGAGGTCATGTGGTTGAAGTCCTAGCAGGGCTTGACATCAAGTAAGTGTGATACCTGTTAGCTATCAAAGGCTCATTTGAACAGATAATGGATGCTCAGAGAGATTATGGGATGGGACCACAGTCACATTGGTACAGTGTAACTTTGACCCACATTTGCCTAGTTTTAAATCTCTTTCCTCTGTACTATGTTTAAGGCTGATCCAGTAAACAATCTTGAAATGAAGAAGTCAAGATACGCCAGTGTTGGATCATGTTTAAGAGCTAGAGGCCAAGGAATTAAACTGCCGAGGTTCAAATCCTGGCTCTATCACTTTTCATCTGTGTGTCCCTGGCAAATTACCCGACCTTACTGGGTCACAGTTTCCTCATCTGTAAAATGAGGATAATAGTAATATCACCTAACAGGGTTGTCATGGGGATTAACTGAGATACTACATGTAGAAGGCTTACGCTGATGTTTCAACACATTAAATAAGTGTTATTTTTATTGTTGTTATGACCACACTTTGATCTTGGGCACCAGAGTCAGCTTGCCATGTCCTTTTCCTTAATGACATGGGTACGAGTTCCCTAAGAGCGTTGTCATCTCATGCTTAACTGCTAAGGCAAAGCCGCTGAATTACACAATTCCAAGGGCACCATTCACAATTTCTTCCATTTGAGCGGTGGCCTATGTGCTTGTGCAGCGCACAACCTATACTCCTGTACATAGAGACCCTGGTCTCAGGGCAAACTGTGAGACCATGGAGGATCTGGATGTCAGGTCTCTAGTTGGAGAGCATAAGCACCATGAGGTTAGCAAAATACCCTGGTTCTGCAGTCCTCCAGTTTAGGGCTAGAATCCAGGCTGCTTTCCAAAGTCTAAGGGCTAAGCCTGACTGCCAGAGGGAGAAGATGGTTAAAAATAGATGCCAACACAGGGCCCCAGATTGGAGGCTGGAGTGCCGGGCAGAGAAATAGGACTTGGGCAAGCAAGGGTCTCAGCAAGGGTGTCTGAGAAAAGGTAATCCAGAGGGACGGGGGAAGAGCTGTGTGCTCTGGCCACGGACGACAGAACATTAGATACCAGCTGCTGCTTCAGATCATCTACTACGTCCTGCAGAGCAGCAGCCCAGCCTTACAGGAGGCAGAGGTGAGTCCTCAATGGGCCACTTCCCCTTCCTCCAGGCTGGCTACTTCTGCGTCTACATGGTAAAAATAAATCCCATGAGCACTTCACCGCTCATCCCCTCGGTGCTCTTGCTGTGGCCAGAGGGAATCCGTAGCTATTAAAGACGCATTTATCGATGTCCACGGTGATGCTGGCAGGACCTGACAGGAGTGGGAATCCAGAAGAAGTGTCTTTTCTGGAAAGAACAAACTGCTCCAGCTCCGCAGCAGATGAGGGCCAATGAACCAACCAGCCACTAGCTGCCCTCAACGTGGTATGGCACCTCACTGAGGACTCGAAGTAGATGCCTGCTGCTCGGGCATTGGACACTGAGCAATGGGGGGTCCCAGGAAGTCTGGGTGTTGGGTGCGTGCATGCCACTATGGCCACCTGGCCATGAGCCCCTTGAGCAATGGGGCCAGCCCAGGAACGAGGGAGATCAACACTCATAAGGTTAGTTATCTTGTCCACTGGTGAATAGCATGTAGCAGATAATAAATATTTATTGAGTGAATACATTAACCTGATATTTGAGAGGTGTAGAGGCTTGGCCAGGATACAGTGAAGCAAGTGAGGTACTCTTCTTGGGCACTGTGCTCCAAAATCTCAGTAATCAAGATTTTAAAATATTTTGTTTGAAATGATTTTTTTAAATAAAAATTAATACCAAAAAAATTGTGATGAATAAAATATCAAATAAATACAAGATGTGACCAGACCAAGATTAGGATGGGGTGAGTGAAGCCAAGTCACATAAGTGCAGGGTCACTTTTTACTTAAAAGTTTTGCTATTTTGATGATGAATGTTTTTGCATTAATTTCCATTTTTTCAAAAAAAAATGAAATTAAAATATTATCTATCTTGATTACTGAAAGGTTTTTTTTTTTTTTTTTGGCATCTCCTTAAATTTTGTGCCCGAGGCAAGTGCCCTGTTGGCTTTACCCTGGTTCTGTCCCAGCCCAGCAGTGTTCGCTGGGAAGCTCAGGGTTTTCCTCCAGCTGCAAACAGCATCTTGATGTGCCACCAGACCCGCCAAGAGTCAAGGTCACCTGCACGGTTGTCTGGACTAGATGTGGAAACTTACATTGCCTTGAGTGCCATTCAGAGCTGGTGGCATGTTAGATTGTGTGGTCACTGGTTGAAATAGGCCACCCGGACTTGAAGAGCTGCATCAGGCACTGATGCCTCTGCTTCATGAGAGAGATTGCAAGAGTCCCCTTTGCCCCAAGAGCTTCCCTAAAGTGACAGGCACACAAGGTTTGTTGGTTGTTTTTTTAATTAGTAGACTTTAATTTTTGGAGCAGTTTTAGATTTGCACTGACAAATGCACAGTGTCATGTATCTGCCATTCCAGTATCATATGACATGGTTTCACTGTCCTAAAAATGCCCTGTGCTCTATCTATTCATCTCTTCTTCCTTCCTTCCAAACCCCTGGCAACCGCAGATCCTTTAACTGTCTGTATAGTTTTGCCTTTTCCAGAATGTCATGCAGCTGGAATCGCACAACATGTAGCCTTTTCAGTCTGGCCTCTTTATTTAGCAGTGTGCCTTTAAGGTTTTCCCATGTCTTTTTCTGGCTTAATCATTTTTTTTCGGTCACCAAGTAATGTTCCACTGTCTAGATGTCCCACAGGTTGTTTATCTACTCACCTATTAAAGAGCATCTTGGTTGCTTCCAAGTTATGGCAATTACAAACAAAGCTGCTGTAAACATTTGCGTGCAGGTTTTCATATGGACATAAGTTTTCAACTCATTTGGGTAAATATTAAAGAGTACAATTGGCCCATGAGTGTTTGAGGCCCAATGAGACCACTAGGACCCAGGCCCTTAATATTCTTCAGGCTCGACAGGCATGGTTTTTCAATGGAGCAGGCCAGCAGGATACTCTATGGTTGGGTGAGGCCATCAGAGTCTGTCACAATCGGAACTGGCTTATCCCTGGAGCAGGAGGGGTAAATGTGCACTGCTGTCTATTCCAGGAGAAGGCAAACAGTGTCCAGTGGTCCCGTGAAACGGGAACAGAGAAAAAGACAAAATTCCCCACCACCTGGCCTTGCCCCCACCCTAAAGAGAGTGCCCCAGAGAATAGAGGGGAGAAAGAGTCTGAATTTTCCAATTCAGCACAAACTTCTTTCCAGGTGTAGCAGCGTCCAGCCCTTACCTCTCTCAGTTCGTTTTCTCAATAAGAGATTTGTTTTGCCTGCAGATTGCCTTTCACGAGGAGATCATAATTAACCGAGAGCACATATATTTTTAGCAGTCAGAAAACTGTTTTCTAACAATAAGTAAAAGTATAATTAACATTTCCCAGCTCTTTCCTCTGGGGACATTTTTCCTCCTTTGCTCTCTACAAATTTGGAAGGAAAAAAATTTAGGAATATGTTACCAGTTGAATTGTGTTCTCCCCACCACCCGAAAAAGGCTGAATTCCTCACCCCAGTAACTGAGAATGTGGCCTGATTTGGAAACAGGGTCCTTGCAGATGTAGTTACTTAAGATGAGGTCACACTGGAGTAGGGTGGCTGGTTCTTAATGCAATGTTACTGTGTCCTTGTAAGTGGAGGACAAGAGACCCAGAGACACACACAAGAGGAGAAGGCCATTGTGATGACAGAGGCAGAAACTGGGGCGATGCAAAGTAAGACAAGGAACACCAACAATTGCCAGCCAACACCGAAAGCTAAGAATAGGCAAGGAGAGATTCTATGCAGAGTCTCAGAGGGACATAGCTCTGCTGACACCTTAACATCAGACCACCAGCCTCCAGAACTGTGAGTGCAAAATATCTGTTGTTTAAGCCACCCAGTTCGGGGTGCTTTGTTATAGCAGCCCCAGTGAACTCAGACAGAGTGGAATCACCTAACTCTTCCCCTTGCAGATGATATGCCTGAGGCTCTGGAAGGTGCAGGGAGGACTTCCCTGAGGTCTCCAGCAAGTGAGAGGCAGAGACAAGATTTGAATCAGAGTCCCGCTGACTCAGAGGCCAGTGTTCATTTCACAATAGGATTCACTCTCCATGCTACTGTTCTCCCATCTGGGCATCGCCTGCTTTGAGTGTAGCATCTGGGTAACAGGTGCAGGCAGGCCGCAGTGCACTCTGAGTACAGGGTGTTTTAGCAACTAAGGTAGAAAAAAAAAATGCATGTGATGAGTGAGGAAGGGGAGATTGAGAGAGAAAAGTGATCAATATTGACTGAGCTGAGTGCCAAGAGTCTTATACACATTTCATTTACATACCACAACAACCCTTCGGGGTAGGTATAACCATCCTCATTTTTCAGATCAGAGACTGAGTCTCAGAGAAACTAAATAACTCTCCCAAAAACATACAGCTGGCATGCGGTGGAGATTCAAACCCAAGCCTACATGACTCTCAACTCTTTGAACTCTATATATTCTTTCTGAGTAGTTTCATGGTTTCGATTGGCATTGGCATGCTAATAGATCCCAAATACCTATCTACAGCTCCTGCATTTCATCTGCCTGTTCGATGTCTCCATCTGAATGTCTCATAGGCATCTCAGATCCGACATGTCCAAAATTTAACTCTTCAACGTCCACTGAAAACCTGGCACTTCCATCCACCAAGATGCTCAAAGCGGTCATCCTCGATTCCGCTTCTCGCTCCCTCCGACCCCCAGCACCCACATCCCATGAATCACCAAGTCCTAGATTCATCCACCCTCTTTCCATCTCTACTGCTTCCACCGCGCTCTACACCGTCAGCAGCTCTCCGCTTTCGTTTTTTCCCTCTGCCATCTAGTTTCCCTTTGTGCAGGAGCGAGAGTGGTTTTTCGAAGCACAAATCTTATCACATTACTCTCCTGATTAAAACCCTTCAACGGTAATTGCCAAGTCTCATGCACTATTCCGTGGTATAAGCCCTTTACATATATCAACTCGTTTAATCCTAAAAAACCACCCTACGATATGAAATAGGCACTCTGTTGTTCTCCTTCTGCAGATGAGAAAATTAGGGTGCTGGAAGGTTAGGTAACTTGCCTAAAGTCTCACAGCCAAGCAATGGCCGAGCCAGGATTTACCTTCGGGCCATGTGGCTCCTGAGACCATGCTCTTACCGGTTACACTAAACATCCTTTCCAAGGACGCCCTTGTGCTCTTAGGATAAAGTTCGAGATCCCTGTGGCCTACCAGGGCCTGCAGGGTCTTAGCCCTGCCTCCGCCTCTCCATCCCACCTTACCCGACTCTCTCTTACTTACCTTTCTCGAGTTCAGAGCAAAGACAGGTTGCTTTTTCTCTCTCTTTTTTTTTAATTTAATATTTCCAAGCTTCTTCCTGTCTCAGGGCCTTCGTCTATGTTGTTTCTTCTCTGCTTGGAACACAGCAGTCCCCCATTCTTCCCTTGGCTGACTTCCCTTCTTCTTTCCTGTCTCGCTTTAAATGTTGCTTCCTCCAAGAAACCTTCTCTGAGTCCCCAGAGCAAGTCAGGTTCCCTGTTTTACTCGTTGTCACCTGTACTTTTTCTTTGTACCACTTACCACACGTGTAATTATTTGTATAATTTTATGTTTAATGTCTGTACCCACCTCCCAATAGATAGCAAGCTCTATGAGGATAGGGACCTTGCTTCTCCAGGATGTCACCAGGAAAACAATAGATGTTCAATAAACAAGGATGAATTAAAAGAACAAATGAAATCATAAATAGAATAAATGAATGAATGAGCTGTTCTGCTCTTCGGTCATCTGACCAGACAAGGGGCACATTTGATGACATTAATACCTTTTTCACACTTTCCCACACAAATCACCTTGGGGTCTTTTTAAGATGCAAATTCTGATTCAGGAGGCCTGAGCTGGGGCCTGAGAACGTGCATGTGTAGCAAGTTCTACGTGATTCTGATGCTCCTGGTCCAGGGAGCACACTCTGAGCAGCAAATATTTAATACCTAAGCTCTCACTCAGTCCCTCTTTTAGGAGTGAGTCTTTCAGATCTCATCCCCCGCCTCCTCCTCTCCAAGATGGCACCTGGATGTTGAAAGGGGACTTGATGTGAACTTTGCTACCAGGAAGTGGGGAGCGAGAGTGGAAGTAGGTGCAGAGCCGGTGCCTTGTGATAATGCCTTGTGCTAGTGCCTTGTGCTAGTGCCTTGTGCTAGTGCCTTCACGGGCATCGTGCATGTGTTCTGGAGATGACTGGTCAGGCCTGTCATAGTCAGGGCAACACTTGCTTCTGTAACAAACTCCCAAATTCTAGTGGCTTAACACAGTAGACTTTTTCCTCATTGCTTATATAACCCTCCAATGAGGCGATTGCTGGCCTGTTCCTGGTCTTCCATGTGATAATTCCATCTTTGGCTCGGCCAGTCTCTCAGACTACAGAGTTGGCTTCTATCCACTGGAATAATAGAAAGTGAGAAATGCCACCCACTTCTTAAAAGCTACCATCCAGAATTGACACTCACCACTTTCACTCACATTAGTAAGGACTTGTCACTTGGCCAGGCATAGATGCAAGGTTAACAGGGAAGAGTAGTTCCCATCTGGGCAACCAGCTGCTAGCAACAACCACATGCTATGGGAGGGTGAGCATGGATAATTGGCAGGTGGAATACTGGCCGTCTCTACCACAGGGCCTGATCCTAGACATTCTGTTAGCATCTGCTAAGTCTGCGGTCTATTCTCCATCGGACATCAGGGCCGCTGTCATCTCTGAATATCTTGACCCCCCACCTCGACTCTTACCAGCAGTGCAGCTTCACCGCACGGCCCCTGTGCATCCCAGGGCAGGAGCCTTTGGCTCTAGGACATCCTGACCACTCACCACCGTTGCCCTGGTGACGGGCTCTTTGAACCCACATGGCTGGAGCCCAGCCTCTGCCTTTTCTCACCTCACTGCCCTCCTCACTTTTCAGGGGCCTTCTACACAGCTATCTCCTCCTGGTGGCCCAAACGGGAGGCCAAGCAGAGGTCTCCTAAAGGAGGGCTCAGTGCCCGTCCGACCTATCTCTAGGCCAAGGCAGGCAGGTCCGGACATCCGGTGCCTTCATGGTTTCTACTGCTCCTCTATTTCTCATCTCTCCCCCACCAGGCTGGGAAGTAGAACATTCCTCCTTCCCTTTTCCTATCTTGTCAGGGCTTTCCCTGCAGTACCTACTGTTGGTTCCCAAGCTGTATCCCCTTCGCCAGACTAGTGTCCCCAGCCCCTAGGTGCTGTGAGCATTAACTGCTATAAGCTAATACTGTCCCCTACCCTGGAGACTTGCCTTTGGCGGGATCTGCCTCGCCTAGTTTACTTTCCCTCCCAACCAGTGATAGACAGTGGCCATTGACTGACTGACATGGGGTGCAAATGCCCAGCCCTCTTGTCTCAAGTGAGGACAAACTCTGTGGGATGAGGCTAACGCTGAGTTCTAGCTTCAGGTCCTTCCCCTACTCTCTGTGCTCGCCCATCGTCTCCTGAGAGCACCCCGCAATAGAACACTCACGAGAGTCCACATCTCAGGCTCTGATTCTAGGAAACCTTACCTGAGGCACCCCTCCATCACATCCTCCTCCTCTTTCTCAAGGTGGCGCCCGACCCCTTCTTTCTCCAGAGCCACAGTGGCAGGCAGGACACAGGAAAAGAGAAATCAGCTTACAGATAACAGAACATGCCTCCGGAGTTACAATGAAAATACCGTGCAAAAGAAACTCCAGGGTCTTGAGCATCGCGCTGTCCATCAAAACTCTCGCCAGCAACCCTAGCACGGCCTGGAGCTCTGTCTCTTGGAGGGAGGCCACCACCAAACCAGGGAGGACTTGTGGCTGAATTGAACAGCAGACCCTTTTCCCTGAGCCCCATCTGGCCTTACCGTTGGCCTTCCCAAGGCAAAGCTCCCTCCTCGTTACTATGTTAGCCAAGAGAGGGAATAGAAATGCAATAGGAACAGATAAGAATCCAGAGAGAAGAGAGAGCATCCTCTTCCAAAAGGGACCTCTTTCTTGGCCCATCAGGAAATCTACACCCCACCCCCACTCTGGCCACATCCTGGGACCCATGATCCACATAAGAAATGCTTTCAGTGCTTGGTGCCTGCGGAGACACGTGGCCGAAGGTAGTGAGGAGAGGCTGGACGTGCCCACAGGCCCAGGGGCAGTGGAGGGCAGGGAGGAGGATGGCGAAAGGAGAGGGTTAAGAAACCGGGAGCCCACGCAGACACCTTCCACACTGCACTCCTTTCAATTTCTTTTCTGTGAATTTAAATGCATTCTGTCACAGTGAGTTATGTCACCCGGAGGAAATGCCCAACTCGGGGACGTTTTTAAAGATTATTTTTTAGATCACCTATCACTATCCATTTGAGGGACGATTGTTCAATCTGAAAAAAATAAATTCAAAACTGTCCCCATCTAAGCAAGATGGAAAAATAACTTTCCCTATTCTTTCCTTTTCTTTCTTCCTATTTATTTATTTTTTTTTTTAAGAAAGCTTATTTCTGAAGGACAGGTTTGAAAATCTATTTTCACCTTGACATCCTGGCTGGATTTGAGCACCTCGGTAAGCCTAATATCATGCCTTGTCATACAGGCAAACAAATGAACGTACAGCCAGCTGTGTGACCTCAGGCAATTCACTTAACCTCTCTGGGCCTTAATCGCCTCAATTGTTACACTGAGGTAACAATACTAACCATGATCATCCAACGAGGTGATATCTGGGACAGTCCTTGAGTCTGAGACAGATGTAAGGTATCTGTTCCCCTAAACTATCAATTCCTCAAGGGCAGGGAGCAGGCTCTGGCCAATTCCGCCCTCCCGGTGGGTCTTGTACAGGGTCTGATACCCAAAAAGTGTTCGATACATGTTGGTTGGATGGGTGGTTCAATGGGACATGGTTTGGTGGATGGATGTATGGACATAGAAAGAGATGGATGAATGAAAAAGGGGTGGATCCTGTGGATCATGGGTCCCAGGATGCGGTGATGTGCTGAAAACAGCTAGCCAAGAAACACACGAAAAAAAGCCTTTCCTTGTACTGGCCTCCAATTTTCACAGTGTACACACTCCCACCAGTGCTGGTTTCAAGCCACCAGTGGGACCTCAGTGAATACAGAGTTGGGAAAAGATGTGCAAAATTGGTGCTTATGAGTCTGTAGAAGCCAGCTCCTGCACGTGGCCAGGAGGGACGGATGGGAGGGAGGGAGGAATGATGGAGAGAAATAAGGGGAGGAAGAAGGGAGAATAGAGGAGGAGGGAGTGAAAGTCACGAATAAATGTTTACTCCAGAGAGGAAAAATAAAAACACTCGGGTACCAGGGAGTGCCAGAAAGAGCAAAGCCTGAAGAGGCGGGAAACTGGGCTTCACCAGCGTTCGTCATGGACTAGGACTGAATCCACCCATCTTCTAGGGTAAATTATTTCTTCTTAAGGATGCCGTGTTGGGGGTGGGGAGAGTTTACATGGTACAGAACAATGGTCCTCAGTTATTTTAAGAATTAGAAATCTTTTTTTCCCAAATGAAATCTGACTTGGCTTGTACAATAATAATTACAACTGATATTTATTAAGCATTTACTACATACCAGGTAGTCTAAGTACAATGCATGGAATATCCTTTAAAATCTTCCAGACAACCCATTGAGACAGATAATCTTACTATCCTCAGTTTACCAGTGGGGTCGAGGCACTTGCCCAAGATCACATAAGAAATGGTAGATTCAGGATTTAAACACGGGTGGAGATGGCAGTTTTAGCCACTCTGCTCTCCTGTCCTAATAGATCAAAAGACAAAGAAGAGATCAAATATGCCAATTATACCTCAATTACAAATAATTTTTTCAAAAGGAATAATAAAGTTAAAAAAGAAATAGAAGGCCTGCCAGCTAAACTGCCCCCTGCAGGCCCTAAACCAAGCAACTCCAGAGACGGCCAAATAGAGCCAGGTCTTTGGAAAAGAAGCAGGAGGAACAAGTGAGCATCCCGGTTCTGCCCCTGGCTGGCACTGCATCCTTGAAAAAGCCTCTCGCTCTCTCTGATGCTCAGTCTTCTCATTTCTAAAACGAGGTGATCGCCCCCTATGACTATTATAGATTATACACGGGGCAATTCTCATAAGGATCAGGCAGCCTTTGGAGTAAAATAGCCCACATGACATACAACTTGTTTACATTGGAACACCAAGACCCATTCGGAATGCATTCAAATTGGCGTTGAAAGGACATTCTTGAAAAAACTGAGAGTCATAGCATCTCTAATAAAATTAAATCTTGTAGGGATGACTTTATTCTCGAGGATACTTATTTTTTAAAGTCACTTTTGTAAGTGCAGAGTAATATTTAGTTTCTAGCACTGCCTTCATATACAATTTTACAAATGTGCATGAAATTAAACTTATTTTTGTGGGGCCAAACAACAACAAAGACCAAAAGGTGATCGGTCTATTGCGTGTTACTTTATGTGGGACTCACATCACTTTGAAAATCTAAAGAGAAATATGGACCCTTCTCCCCAGGGAAATGCAGACACTCACCAAACTTTAGATATCACTTTGGGATGGGAAAGATGAGGAGACTGTCGCCCCGGTAGCCAGGAAAAGGGAGGACCATAGTAGGGACAAGAATGACTCAGAGGTCCCGGAACATTCTTCAGGTCCACACTAGGCATCCTCATTCAATGCAGAAAAATAGCCAGAAGCCACTCAGAGACTGCCCAAGATTTTAAAATGAAGAATTCTCTTGATAAATAAATCTCTTAATGAAATACAAGCAATTAAGCTAAAAGTCCTATCAAATGCAGCCTGTCACTCAGCAGCCTGACACTTAATTGAATTTCTTTTTCCATCCCCTGGCTCCTTTTCCCTGATAAACAAATTCATTCACCGCGGATCAAGTTTCCCTAACCCAGAAACCAATGATAGTCAATCAACTAATTGACACAACAAAGACTTCTATTTAAAAAAAAAAAAGTTCCTCTAATTAAAGTGGGAATGAAATTGTATAATACTCTGGTGTCTGATATTAATTACTCTGTGGTTAACCCTCTCCCTGCTCCTCGGGGACCTGGCCGCAAATTGGAGGGATGAGGGAACCCGCAGACTCAGATACAAGTCCAAGTTCTAGCTTTATCCCAACTTCACTGTGTGACCTCAGGAGGTTACTTCCCCTCCCTATTTTCATCGGCTGTAACATAGGGATAGAACTAGGTGCCTTTCAAAGCTGCTTCCAGCTCTGACTCTTACATTTTGTGATCCAGAGGACAGTCCGAAGGCACAGTCTTCTCTCTGTGATCACGGGTTAGACGGAGCAGCTGCCAGCAGCTCTCACACAGCCTGAAACTGACAACACAGCCCATCCTCAGTGGGTTTCCTCTGCCTCTACCTGGCAAAGGCGGCAAACCCTAAATGCATACGCCCCTCTCCCCACACATCCACCCACACATCCCCAGGCACACCGCTTACACATAAAGTTATACAACCTCTCCTTGCAGTACACTTCCTCCACGCTCATATCACACACACACACACACACACACACACACACACACTCTCCCTCTCTACATCAAGGCCAGGTGCATGCACGCACTGACACACATCCTCGCTTATGCCCGAGACACACACACATATGCACATAGTTAAACACATGCTCCCTTACGGAGCAAGCCCCCTCAACCAAGGTCACACACACGCGCATGCACGCACACACGCACACTCTTTCCTCCTAAGACATACACGCTCATGTTTAGACACACGCCCCTCTAGAGAGCAGATCCCCTCAAGGCCATGCACACACTTATCTCCCTCACCTCAGCCATATAAGCACACACGTATGTAGCCCCAGACTCCCTTTTAGAGCAAAACCCCTCCAGGGAGGCCATGCACACACGTGTTCACCCACACGTGTGCCACACAGTCATAGTCGCTTCACGAGTGAGTTTCGGCTGGATGTGAGCAGTCTCCCAATCACGAGAGGCTTTGGCCAGGGCACACCAGAAGATCTCAGATGCCTAGTGACTGACCCAGCAGGATTTTCCAGAACTTTCTGGATTCCAAAGTTTCTTTCACTCAGCCAAGGGCCACCAAGTGCCTTCCCTGGGCCTGGCACTGCGTGGGAAAGAAAATGGTAAACGAGACACAGTCCCCCAGAAGTAACTCTGTTCCTGGCGGCCCCAGCCGAGACTCACCAGCCCTGTCCCTGGGCCCTGATACATCCAGGGGTCTAGTTTAGAGGTGGCTTTTTCGTGATGTCATGGTCAAGGTGGCCCTTGAGCCAAACCTTATAGGACACACAGGAGAGGGTGCCCCAGCCAGAGACACAGTCTGAACAAAGATAGGAGGCTGGGAAGAGGGCGTTACTGAGAGGCGGCACCGTGCAGAGGGATGAGACACTGAGCTCCACCGCTCACTGTCCTCCAGGCGTGGGCAAGTCACTAAGGGTCACCAAGCTTCAACTTCCTCATCTGCAGAATGGGGACGATTGCAATAGCCCCGGAGAAGGACCATCCATTCACTCAACGAACAGAGACTGAGCAGCCACTCTGTACCAGGCGCTGCTCTAGGCCCTTGGACTTGTCGTGAAGAGCAGAAGATCTGATGAATGCCAGCTCTTGATGCCATGTCTGCACACACTAGGTACCAGCTTGGCAGGACCCCCAGGCACATGAGGGACCCTGAATGCTAGTGTGAAGTCTGGGCTCTGGAACGAATGGGGGACCTTTGGTGCTGTTGAGCAGGGGGCCAGGAGGAAGCTGATGGAAGGATGGGAGAGGCAGAGGGCGAGTCTGGGAGGCTAGCCTGAAGGAGGGGACCGGGGCGAGGAATTGGTGATGAAACCCCTGGTCTCAGGCTACATCTCAACTGAGAGACACAGTCTGAGCCCTGATATTCTCTGGGTCTGCCCCCCATTCCTCACAGAGACCCCTTCCAGGGCAGGGGCCTGGCTTCCCCGGCAGTCTGCAAAGCCAGGCTGGGGTGGGGGTGGAGGGCACATTTCTCTCCTTCTCGGACACAGAGTGGATGCTCTCTCTCCATATCTGATGCCTTCCGTCGAGCTCATCTCCCTGTCTCTGTTTTCATGTTTTCCTCTCTCACGCTGGCTGTGTGGAGCACATCTCTCAGAAAATACTTGCTTTTGAAAGTTGTTGCCATAACAACCACTTCATTACACGCCAGGCCCAGTATCTCAGAAATGCAGAATCTCTCCTTAAAAGCGTGCGCTGCACATCAAAGGGGAATAGGAGCTCATTATTTTTACATTATTTTGCAGGCAAATAGATATTTTCCAATACACATTTCTTTTCTAAGTTGATTTTCTTGTTCAGTAGAAATGCACATTTCTCTCTTAACGCTTTCCTGCCTGCAGGGTTCAGGGCCTGGAAATCTAAGCTCCTCAAAGCAGGAGGGAGAAGGCATTTCTTTGCCAGGACATCTATCCCTCAGCCCCCAACGCTGCAGCTCATGAAGGATGGTTGCTCTAATTCACAATTTAACTGTACTCGGAAATTCTAGAAAAGGCAGAAATTCCCAGTGCGGCATATATATATATATGCCTTTGCTGGTATCACTGTTCTAAACAAGATTTCATAACAAGTGAAGCTAATTATTTAAGGAGCCAAATTAAAACCAAACCAAACAAACAGGATTTTGTTTTTAAAACCAGAGGGCACTGTCAGAATTTAATAGATCCTTTTAAGTGAACACCTAACATGTCTCTCTCTCCTAGCCAGCAGGTAAGGCCCAGGATTTTTGTCTGTTTGACTGTCTGCTTTCTCACCAGCACCTAGAACAGTGCCCAGGGCCGTAGGTACTCAGTAAATATTCTGTTGGCTGGACCAGCGAATGAATGTGCCGTGAACACCGCATCTTAATAGCAATTGTGTAAAGAAAGGGACCATCATCCCCATTACACAGATGAAGAGTTCAAGGCTGAAAGAAGTTAATACAATAATATCAATAACAACAACAATAATCATAGCGGACATTTAAAACTTTTCATTGGCGTTTTGAAAGGTGAACCTATCATAAGTGCATAGCTTGCTGACTTTTGATAAGTTGAGCACCCCCACACCCAGATCAAGAAACAAAATACTTGGAGGCAGGAAGGAGACTGAACAGGACAGCTTCTCGGGTGCTTTACAATAATCGCTAACCTGCTGCACCTCTCTTTCATGTGGATTTCTGTATCGGTTCTGTTTTACAAAAGAAAGGGCAAGGCCCCCTTGAGTCGCTACCTCCCATAACCACTGTTCTGACCTCTAATGTCACAGATGAGTTTTGTCCGTTTTTGTGATTTCCGTAACTGGAACCATACAGTGGGTCCCCTTTCGCGCCTGACTTCTTACCCCCATCATCATGTTTCCGAGGCTTGTCCACGTTGTGGCATGCAACTGACTACCGTGCACCTCCCTGCTAATAGCAGCTCATTTTTAATGAGCATTTACTATGCACCCTGTAAATTCATTTAATCCTCCCAACACCCTAAGATGAAGGCATTACTATAAAAGAGTTGCCTGGAGCCCCGAAATAGTAGAGAACTGAACCCAGCACTTTATGGCCCCCAAACTCCTGCTGTAGTCAGGAACCTCTTTCCTGGGCGATTCAAGGCTGTCACTAAGCACGGTCAATAGCTGGGCTAGACCAGGGGTGAGTGGAGAGCTTTGTGCTCCAACACTAAATGGCCCCAGTGTGCCCTATCTCAGTATCTTGGAACTGCCTGTGTATTTATCCAGCTCCCGACCTCACTGACAGGCTCTCAGCTGCTCCCTCGTTGGTATCACTGTCTGCCCACAGCCACACCAACAGCGCTATGACTAGGAAGCCAAAACACACCGCGGTTATTAGAATTGTGTGCAAAACAAGAGAAAACAGCTATGAACGAGGGCTTGCCGGTGCATGAGTTAGAGACAGTGATATCTGCACTTCCGTTTGTTCCCTGGGTCCAGGTAGGTGAAGTTTCTGGATAAGCCAAGTACCACTCTCATTAAATTTTCCCCTCTTTGCTTCCTCAAAAAGTGTTTTGTTTTGGCGTCTGAGGACTTCATTCTCGTAGTACTGCTATAGCGCGTGCTAATGGTCTGCACCTGAGACGCTAGCCCAGGTTTTTGTAGTCCTGAAACCCTTCAGACAAAAGAGTCAGCAGGATCAAAAGCCCTTTACAGCTCTCAGATCTGAGGCAGAAATGAGTGAGGAAGGGTTACCTGGGAGGGACTGGTTTCCCGCCCCATGGCAGAGGTGGTGTCCTGTAACCTTGGGCCTTAGGAGGTCGGCCCCAACTCCATTCACGGGAAGTCCCCTGCCATCCATTCCTTCATGCCTCAAGGTCAGGAGTACATGTACCTTCTTCTGGGCCTGCGTTGGGTGCCGGGGACACTAACACAAGCAGATTGGAACCTACCCAGCCTCATCTCCTGACAGCCTTCTGCTCCTCTGTGTGCAGCCCTCACAGATGGCCCAAGCCTAGGTGGCCCAGCCTGGCCATCCCTACGTCACAGCACTCACTCCCCACCACTGGGCACTTGTCGGCCCTCAATATATTTTTTTTTTAATGAAAAACTGAAACTTCTCCCCACTTCCTTTATTCCCCTTGGCAGAAGCCAATTTTGCATCTATTAACCAACTCATTTCCACCTGCGTAATTACCTAGTGTGCTCTTCGTTCTCTTCTGAGTCACTTCTTAACACCTTATCGGTTCCTTCATTAATTCAAGGGTTAAAAATAATCTTTGACACAGCTTCAGAAAAAAAAAAAGGGAAAAGAAAGAAGAGGAGGAGGAGGAGGAATCTGTCCCTTCGGGCTGACGGCCTGATCATCAGCATTCAGTTTTCCTGGGTTTCACACTCCCCTAGGTCCAGGGCCTGACACCGGAATGTCTCTCTTTGTGGACAGGGACATCCATCTGCTTGTTTTCTGACACTTTTTGCAGAAGCCCGGATGACTGTGGTGTAAAAAACCACTCCACCCTGAATCCACAGTGCACATTTCGTAACTGTGTCCCTTTAATGGATGCACACGTGTCTATACAAACATAATGGTTTCCATGGAGACGTGGTCACAATGACTAATTAGACAAAAGAGAGTGGTTTTCAAAGCCTTGAAAGACATCATGGATGTAATAAACGAACATCATCTTATTCAATTGATGTATTCCTTCTCATTTCTCCCCAGAAACGTCAATAAATGGTTCCCGGTGACTCGACCTTATTATGGAGTCAGACTCAGCCACCCTTTCAGAGCCTTCCAGCTTCTCAACCATAAGATTCTGATGCTGGAACGCATCCCAAAAGCGGCCACAAGGGCACTTGTCCACTGCCAGCATTTCCAGACTGGGCCGTCCCACTCTGGTCCCACCTGCTCATGGTGACCATTAAGGAGACCAGGGATGCTCCAGGCTTTGGAGACCTCATCCTATGCCCTCCATCGCACCAGCCTAACTTGGCCACCAGCTGCCCCACAGGGCTCACCCCGCCACCTTCACTTTTTTGTTTCAGAACGTTTGGTGTGACTTTTCTTGTTGTTCTCTCTCCCTCCCCAACAAAGCTGGGGCCAATGAATATTAACCAGCCCATGGTCTAATGAAAAGTTACCCTTTTCCCTATGAGGGTGTGACCCTAGCATAATATACTGGCAAAATTTCAGAAGTGAGAGAGAGAACAGCCCCAGGTACTTCTTCTAGAGGCTTCACACAGTGTGAGCTTATCCACTCTCCTGCCCTCGTTCCACCAGGACCCCAGGCGAAAGGAAGAATGTTCAGAACACAAAATACCCAGACCTCACACTTTGGCTTGGAATGAAAAACAAACCTGTGTCAGCTAAACAAATAGGCTTGAGTCCAAATGCCAAAAAGAATACCCGAGAGACATCCCTGGACACAAGAAACAAGTGACGACCATGTAAACACACTTCGACCAACGCTCCGAGAAAAAAATCACCCACAGGCAAAGAATCCAGACTAGAAGAAAACAACCCCAAAACCAGAAGAAAAATTTACTGCAGTTTTTTCCTGCTATAAAACTATATAACAAGACTACGGATATTTTAAAGGCATAAACTCTCAGGAACAAATATAACAGAAATGATGACAGCAGAGATGTCATCAAAATTCTGAAGATAAAAAATGAATGGATGAATAGTAACTGACCCCCCCAAAAAAGAAAACTGAGACTTTCCTGTGCCTCCCAAGTGGAGAACCTGAATACAGTTGTTTAGAGCAATTTCATTCATAACTGCTAAAAACTAAAAGCAACTCAAAGGTCCTTTAACTGGTTAACAGAAAACCCAATTGTAATACATCTATACAATGGATTTAGCAATAAAAAGGAGTGAACTACTGAAAAACGCAACATGGTTAATCTCAAATGCATTACGCTAAGTGAAAAAAAAGCCCAACTTCTAAGACTATCTTCCCTGAATTACATGATTTTCTGGAAAAGGCAAAACTATGTAGGTACAGAAAACAGATTAGCAATTGTCAAGGTCCAGGTGTTGAATGAGGGGTTGACTACAGAGGGGCCCAGAGAACTGGGGTGAGTGATGGAACCATTTCACATCTTGATTGATTGTGGGGTGACTATGTGGCTATGCATTTGTCAAAACTCAAAACTGACTGTACATGGCTCTGTGAAAAACGGATTAGGACAGGAATGGAAAAGTTAGCCACAGACTTTTCACAGAATATGCCTGTGTCTTTTGATTTAATGGACAATTTTACATTGCTATCTCAAAAAATCCATCATCAGATTAATTTAAGGATTTTATCCGAGAATAACATTGTTAATTGTGCTTATAATAAACGATGTGGATTTTTAAAACCCGATGACTCCAACCACATGTTTTTCCTAGTCTCTTGTTAGATTTGGAGGGATCTTTTAAGAAACAATTGCATTGGTGATCATGTAATGTTTCTTTGAGGTTCAGAAATGCCTTTGGCTTCACTGGTCACCTTTTCCTGTTAATGTCAGGTAAATTACGCTAAATGACTTTTTTCTCTTTCAAAAGTCTCCCATTTCACAAAAATGTTCCTATCTTCCTCTCCATCTAGAAACTCCACACAGAAACATAATTTGAATGATGATTTTTGAGGGCGAAAGGGGGTCTTTTTGTTTTTATTTATTGTACTTTTCTGGGGGGTTTTGTATATTAAAGTATATGCACTATTTTTATGAAAACAGTTAAGTCCTTTCCTGACCCCCCCACCCTAAGTATGGTCACAGCTCCCCTCCTCTCCCTGGCACACATGTCACTCTCCTTACTCTAGAGGTGCTGCCATGCCTGTCCCCCACCCCCCTACTGGACTATACATCTTCAGTGGGCAAGAGTTCTGCTTGCTCATCCCTGTA
>NW_011888928.1:3084941-3095789 GCF_000151845.1 Pteropus vampyrus
GGGAACGCACTTGGAGGAATAGCAGGGAGACCAGAGAAGCTGGAACGAGGTGAGCAAAAGGAGATGAGCTCGGAGAGGGGGCAGGACAGACCCGTAAGGCCATGTAAGCCTTTGTAAAGACTTTGGCTTCGACTCCGAGTGAAAGGGAAACCACTCAAGGGTTGCAAGCAGAGACGGACGTGACTTGACTGACATTTCTAACAGGATCCTTCGGCTGCATGTGGAGAATAACATGCAGCGTGAACAAGTTTGGAGAAGGAAGGCCAGGGAGGCTATTGCTATAATGCGAGTCGTTTGCTGGTGGCTCAGACAAATGTGGTAAAGTAGAAATGGTGAAAAGTGGTCAGATTTGGGAAATAGTTTGAAAAATCATATTCGCATGCTTGGGGGCTTTTGGGTCCACCCCTAGAGTCTATTTGGAGCAAGACTATTTTACTTGTGTTGAACCATGTATATTTAAATACGGCTTTAAATGATGCATCATATTCTTAAATATATTGCTGATAATAGTGGCTTATGGTCAATTTTAGTACCATACTGATTTTGATAAGAAGGACCAGTTAGGGTGCTATAATCTCTGATGTGGATAAGTGGCCCACGGGCAATCCCGCTGTTTGGAGGCAAGGTCTGGGTCCAGACACAACCACTGACTCACTTGGATATTCCAATGGCAATCGGTGGACTCAGGAGTCTGGGAGGACACACCTGACCTAGTCTGGCTGAGCCTTAAGGTCAACATTTAAGGGAAAAATTGTGTGTTTTCAAAACTACCATGAGATGCCTGGACAACCAGTGAAGTGGACTGATGGTGACTATAACCCACTTCAGTGATGCTCTGGCACCACTGAGTCTGACCGCAGGAAGGGGCAAGCGGACAGTCTCACACAGCCATGTACGGGCAGCACAACTCTGCCTTCTGGTGCCAGGCTGGGAAGTGGAGGATGGGTGGGGAAATTGCCAGGCATCCTGCTCACCATCAAGGTCTCCCCCATTCTGCTTTGATACGAAGCCTCTGAAACCTGATATCTGTCGATGGCTTTGTTAAATGAGATGGTGGATTAAATGAGATGGTGGCATCAGTTTCCAAAATCCAGGTGGGGTTGGAATCAAATAGGCTTGAGTAAATATGGCCCCCTCTTCCCCGTGCTCACTGTGTGGCTTGGGAAAATTACTTAGCCCCTCTCCCCTCAGAGGTATAAATAATGATACGTACCTCACATGAGCAGTGTGACAAGGCTATGAGATCATGCTTATCCAAGTGCCCAGCAATGCGCTTGGCACCCAGCCTCAGTCCACGTTTAGCCCTGACACTGGCTTCATAAATGTTCCCTTGCAAATCCCAGGAAGTGGTACCTGAAAGGTTTCGAGCCCTTTCAGAGTCCCCTTGAGTCTGTGAGTATTAGACCCCAGTGGACTGGTACATCCCCAGATTGGACCCCACTGGACCAGTGCAACCCCAGATGGAAGACGCCCCAGGGGACTCCACACTCCCAGATTAAACCACTGACCCACAGGGAAGGAACGAGAATCACTTGTTCTCAGTGGAGTCTGGACTGGGTTGCTTAGAGTCACTGGACTTCGAAGGAGGGATAAATCTGCCAGGGAGTCAAAGGTACCAAACTTCTCAGGGAACTGCAAAATGATCAAAAAGAAACTGAAGCCCAGAAAGGTGAAGGTGACGTCCAAGACCACACCATCCGTAAAGGTACCACCAACAGAACTGGAAAGGCCCTTACGGATCATCATGTCTGGCCCATTTTTGCCCAGATAGGGAAATGAAGGCCCAAAGACAGGAGGGAGTTCGCCAAGACCACGCAGTCACTTAGTGTCCGAGCTGTAGCGAGGACTCAGAGTCTGGTGCTCCCTTCCTCCCTCCCTCCGCTACTAGCTCCCACGTTCACACCTTTTACAATGTGGCAGAGGTTCCCGCCCCCCAACCCGCCCCCCCTTCCCGCAGCACTGCCACGAGCTGCACAAGATGCTCTGTGGAGCTGATGCAAAACATTTCATTTTGTATCACGCCTGTGGTGACAGCTGAGTTAAACCGAATGTTCACAGTCATTATGCTCAGAAACCCTGCACGCATTACATGTATCGGGGTTTCAGAATGAATCAGGTTTCCACACTCTCCTCTCTCCATCTAATCGCGTGTCTGCATATGGTAACCTTTAGAAAATGAGTCTAATAATTAGTCATCTTGGCCTAGTTAAAGACAACAGTATGTTCTCCAATTTCACTGTTTTCAACAAGAGAGTGATGCCAACGGTAATTTTCACCATGATTAAAATATGCTTCTCAGCTGGTCCATGAAGTCCACTGAGACAGCAGCTCTGGTCCTGGCACCTGCTGGGTGCTTCCCCCTGGCTCACTCTTTGACCAGGCGCCCTCCTCCCACACTCATTCACAGTTCTTGACACCAACCGTGTACTCGGCACTCAGCACTATACTAGATATTTTGGACTCATTACACTAATCTCGTTTGCAAGACAAACCATACTGCCCCATTTTGAAGATGAAAAAATTTGAGAACCTGAAGGTCCCGGTCCCTGCCTACAGTCTGAACCCCAGGTCCAGCCACTGCCCCTTTCTCCCTGCATTCCAGCCACGCTGCCTGCTTGCATGTCCTCAAAGACAGTGAGCTCATTCCCATCTCAGGGCCTTTGCACACGCAGACTCCTCCACCTGAAATACTCTCACCCCTGACTCTGCCTGGTTAACTCCTACTCACCCTTCAGTTCTCAATTCAAACGTAATCTCCTAAGGGAAGAAGTCCTCACACGATCCCACACCTTCCTCTAGTAGGTCTTCGCTCACATAGCACCCTACAGTCCTCCACCTTTAAAGCAGTTATTACAATTTGTAATTTCATTTGTATGCGGTTATTTGCTATTGTCTGGCTCCCCTACAAAAGCATGAACTCCAAGGAAGTCAGGGATGATGTCTTCCTTGTCCATCATCATATCCCCAAACCTAAAAAGGACACAAAGTAAGTTTAGTTACTGTATGTTGGATGGATGGTGGATAGATGGGCAGAGGGTGGATGAAAGGTAGATAGGTAGTGGATGGATGATGATGGATGATGGATGGATGGATGGGTGAATGATGAGCTGGAGAGAAATGCTAAAAACAAACAAAATTTGCCACCTATCCAAGTAAGAGGTGGGGCCGTAATGTAAACCCAAGACCTGTCAGTCCCACTTGTTCTGTATGTGATAATCTGCTCTCTCTCTTTCTTTCCCTCCTTCCCTCCCTCCTTCCCCCCCTGCCTCTGTCCTTCTGCCCCGCTCCCCTGCCCCTCCTCCCCTCCCTCTTCCTATCCCTCTCCCTCTCTCTGACCTAGGAAGACTGCTCACCTCCCTAGAGCAGTTCTCAAAACTCACCACGGGGTAACCTTGCTGTCCAAACCTCCACACCCCCAACCCCACAGACCTGGAGCTTCAGAGGTACTGATTCAGTGGGTCCAGGAGGACCCCAAAATCTACACTGTCGACAAGGTCCCAGGTAATTTTGAAGGCAGTGGGTCCCAGACCTCCGTTTGAGGACCCCTAGACGAGGGTAAATCCAGACGAATCCAGAGCCCGGGGGTAAGCGGCTCAGCCCTCCACCCCCACCAGCCTCCCGCTGGTGAAGCTGTGAGGGCATCAGAACCTAGGGCAGTGCTGCCCCCTGGTGGTCATGGCGGCGCTGCAGCTGTGGGCTTCCCAAAGGATACCGGTGGCAGGTGCCTCCCAAGGCCAGTGACATCTTGTGGCCGGGTCTGCCTGGGGGCACAGCACCTGAGTTCTGGTCCCTGACTCTCCAATGACCTCTCCAGGACTTTTTTCTTTTCGTAAATGGAACAGAACCCGTGGTTCCCAAACTCCAGTTCTTTGGGTAACACCTTCACCTTGCTCATTTCATATACTACCTGAACCATTATTTAATTTTTTTCCTAAATATATTTATGCAAAATGACTCATTTTGTAAATAGAAACTTGAATTCCCACAGCAGATGTGGATGAACAAACAGTTTCACTTGCTATCAATAGGGAATGGGGAGGGAGGGGGGGAGACATGGAGGAGGGAAATAAAAAGAATTATCAAATGTTTAAAAATCAAAAAGATCACAATTTTACCAACGAAAAGGAACAGTGGCTTGCCCAGTGGTGGAACTATCAAGAACAACACAAAACTTATTATTATAAAAGTCGAGGTAGGGGTTATCTCTGGGGGGACAGTGGGGGTCCCTGGGACCCCCATTCTCCTGAACCTGAGAAGGAGTTACAATCATATATGTTAACCTGTATATATGAGTTTTATGCATTTTTCCTGTATTTTATATCATAATAAAAATGCAATGAAATTTTTTTTAAAAAAAAAGAAGAAGAAATACAAATGCACAGCTAAAAATAAGGGACGTGACACTGAGCTCTAGGATGCTAGACAGGGCCCTTGGCTTACTGATAAGACAACCAGGCAGGGCCAGGGGCCTTGACTGGATAAATGCCCCAGAAACATGCTGATAAGAAGAGACCTGCCAGGTGGTCCGGCTCTAAGTAGCGGGTCTCCTACCACACCCCAACCCTCCTTCCTTCCAACCTACCTTCCTCTGGGCCCCCATGACTGAAGGTCAAATCTTCAAGAAAGTCTGTGGTGATCATGCCACCCTCAGCATCTGTAGTGTGGTGAACACAACATGAACCTACTCTGGGGCCACCATTAGCACCCCAGTTAGCAGGCAGGTGAGGAAAACAGGGCTGCTCAGTTTCTACCCAAAAATGGGCAGCTGGAGACAGTCACGTGGTATCTACTGCCACCATCCATCCTGATTGGTTGACTTCTGCCCCATACAGTTGTCTCATGTGTTTATGATCAGCCCTGCTAATATTCATTAAAGCGTGCGGGTAACTATTCACATAAAAACTATCTATCGAAACACTATCGAACATCACACATACCTCGGGTTGGGTACATTTTGAGCTTCAGGATGAGCTAGGCACGACCTGACTCCTCCCAGGGCGACTCCAAGGACCCAAACGTCACATCTGGGCAATCCCCAGTGCGGAGTCCCTACAAAGGAATGTGGTTAACACCAGCGCTCTCATCCAGAAAAGATGCGAGCTGGACGTTCCCAGTGCAGATAAGGATGCCGGGGCCAAGGGTGAGAGGGCTCCTGGTGGGAATTTGCGAATGCTCTGTGGCTTGCGTGTTTCCCATCTAACCCCCATAACCACCCCACCCAGGAACAACTGGGGAAACTGAGGTTGACCCAAGCACCGACCATTCTCTCCCTCCACCATTTTTTTTTTTTTTTTTTGCATTTTCCTCCTCTTTTTGGTGTGCCTTTCTTCCAAGGAACCCTGCTGTTCACCCACTGGGTGCAGGTTCTGCCAAGGACTTGCAGACAAGCCCACTTCTCCTGCCTGATTCAGCCCACTAAGGTTTTTATTAAATGTGGGTGTCCATGCATAGAGAGGCAGTCTGGAAGAATAGACAGCAACGTGTTATTTCCTCCTTCATACATTTTTGCATTTTCTGATTTCTTTTTATAATAAGGTTTGAAAATGAGAAAATACAGTTGTGTGTCAAGGAAATAAAGCAGCGCGGTTTGGGGCGATGAGCTCTAATAGGAGGAGGAGAAGGTCGTGAGTCCTCCTCAATCTGCCCTCCGGTTGCTAAGTCACCTTAGACAAATCCTTCCCCTGTATGGGCCTCAGTTTCCCCATCTATTCAATCAGAAGGGTGTGCCAGCTCTTCTTTACCACGGACCCCTTGCCCAGCCCATTTTCCTGCTCTGCCTTGTGCCCTGGAAGGTAGGCGCTCTGGGCTGCACCACCCAGACACCTTTGCTGGCAGGCTTGAGGGTCCCGGAGGCTGGGAGGAGAGGGAGGAGTGGGAGTCTTTCTTCCTTGCTGCCTTCCTTCTTTGGGTCTCATTTCACGCAGTAGCTCAGCTCCTCCACAACTTCAGCTCCTATGGGATGACCCCTGCTGTACACCTACAGTTCTCAATGGACCCCAATAACGCAATCCCCTGGGCTTCTCATTTTTGCTAGTCTTTGGGAGACTGAACACTTGGGTTGGGTCCCTTTGACCCACCCACTCTTCCGTAACATCCCTTTCACTAATCCAACTGAGTTGGATTCTGTTTCCTGCTGGAATCTCAAGTAATACAAAGGTAAGAGTCGATTAGCAAGTATCAGTTTGCCAGACCATATCCCAGGGATTAAAACTTATGAATTTCCCTATTCTTTCATATTTAAACTCATTCTAGCCTTTAAGCTCCCCTTTCCACTGAAGTTGGGAAACAAAGTTGCAAATATAAATAGGACAGTTTCTTCACTCAACTCATTGCATTCAGATTGCACACGTGCACATGTGCACACACACACACTCACGCACGCCACCCAGAGGTGATCTGAGCTGGTGGCGGGGGAGGGGTTTACATACCACACCAGCATCTGGGGAGGGTTGTCCAGGTGAGAGTGGTCCTCAGCCCTCGCTGGTCTCCCTGGAATCTGGGTCACTCCAATTCCTGCTGCTGCAGCAGAGGTAACTACAGTTCTGCCATGGCCCCCAATCATTTGTTCCAAGGACCCTGCAGCCCACTCAAGACAGCATTCACCTTCAGCCACCACGTGCCCCCTCTGGGGGCTTAAGGCCTCTCGTCCGCTCCCCTACACTATGCCGGGATCCTTGGTCTCATCGGCGCTGTCCTCAGGCCACCCCATTCCAACACCTCCCTCAGCCACGGCTGCTCCACCCGTGGGCGCCATATTGGGCTTCACTTTGAGGGTTCTTCTGGGGTTTCTACAACCTTAACTGGGGCTGCTATCACCTCAGAGGATGGAGTGCTGGACTCATTCTCAGGAACCCAGTCACTCTAAACCCAAACCACACCCCCTCCACCTGGTCCTTCCACACTCACTAACTGAACTCAGCTTCTTTTGCACAGAACATTCTTCGCCACCACCCATTCTTCCCCACTCTACAGTTTATGGTATAAAATGTGTGCTCTGGATGCCACTGGCTTTGTGTATGATAAGCCGAGCTTAGAGAACTAAAAAATAAGCAAACAAAAACTTTTTTTTTTTCTTTCCAGCATCTGGCTCTGACGATCAAAAGCCATAGCTTTCAAGAGCACTTTGGAACTCAAAACTCTGAAATTTGGCTCTCATCGCCCAGGTTTCTCAGGGGCCTTCCCTTCCCTGGGGTCCCAGCCTCAAGGTCTATTGTTAATAATAGTGATGATCTTCAATGGCACTTCTAGCAATGACCAGCTCTGAATCACTCACTTATTCATTCAGTTAACAAATATTCCTTAAGCACCTCTAGCTGCCAGGTGCTATGCTGGGTACTAGGGATACAGGAGGGACCTGAAACAGACATGGACCATGCCTTGGGGAGCTGGGAGTTTACTGGAGGAGACAGGTGCTTATGAGAAGATAGAGAGAAATAAATGTAAAGTGACAATGTCATAAAGTGTCCCCTGAAGGATCCTGACTATATCTTAATAGCAGCGAGAAGAGAGGACACCAGTGTATCTAGATGTCTATATGTTCTCTCTGGGTCTAGTCCAGACAGAGGCCAGAGGGAAACTGGGGAGACTAGTTAAGAGACTTCTAACCTAGACCAGGCAAGAGACAATAGTCACCAGGACTAGTGCAGGGGTAATGGGATGAAGGAAATGGGATACATACGAAAGGTGTTCCAAAGGTAAGAATGGCAGGACTTTGTGACGGATTCGACATGGAGGTGAGAAGTGAAGGAAAGAAAGGAACCAGGGCTCCTGCTTTGCGCAAGTGAATGGAAGTGGACAGGTTGTGGCATCTTCCACTGAGATGGGAACTCAGAAGCAGGAACTGTTAGGGAAGGAAGGTCGTTTTTAGACTGTTTGGCCAGGCTAGGTGTGCGGTGCCCACGAGACAGCCAAGAGGGGACATCGATAGCAAGGTGGATTCACAAATTTGCACTCAGCAGGTGGTTTGATCTTGAGGTGCTGACTGGTGAATCGTCTGCACGCAGACAGGAAAACTAAGAAAGAAAACTGAGCTCTGAGGACTCCAGCAAGGTCTGGAAGCAGAAGATAAGATCGAGGAATCCAAACAGTGAATTCAAGAATAGAGAAAAGACGGTACAAAGAAAATAAAAACTAGCAACCAGAATGCAAAAATACAGAGCGGACTACAAATAATGAGGCATAAAACTTACTACAAATGTCAAAAATAGGCATTAAAGCTGAAGATACACAATATGTTAAAATAATTTATTATGAATAACCATAATCATAATCATCTGGTTCTAAAAATCCCAAATTATTTCACCCCCAAAATGAGATATATGAGAGGAAAGAGAAACATATAATGGGAAATCAAGATTTTTATATTTAAAATAACCTCTAATATAACAAAAATAAATGTATGACTTCTAACCCAACAAAGAAAACTAATTCAATAAAACATGGCTCATTAAAAACAAAAAGCAGAAATAAAATGAGAGAAATAAGATCGAACATAATAGGTGTCACGATAAATGTGCACAGACTAAATCCATCAAAGACTCAGATTAGATCAAAAGCCCAAATCTAAATTGTTAGACTTTGGAGTGAAATTTTCCTGATATTTGATGGTAGCTTGCTGGAGAACCTTGGAATATAAAATCCTGCCCCACCAACCACTCTGCCACATAAAGTTCCCATGGGACAGACTCTCCAAAAACAACAACAACAACAACAACAAAAATGAAAAACAAGTTTTCATGTTATTATGTCGGTTGCTAAACCATTGGCAGACAGAAATTGGCCATGGTGGGAGTGTTGATACCAGGGAAATTGGGAGATGCTACAAGTCAGGGAGTTGTGGGTTTTTTGTTGTTTTGTTGTTTTTTTGTTTTGTTTTTGAGAGCTGGTTGTTAAGCATTTGTTGGACTGACTACTCCATAAGTCACCAAATAAGAAGAAATGTATCTCTATAAGCTGAAGGGACCCTGTGGCAGAAGCGGTCAGTGCCCTATCATCTCCACGGGACTTTTCAGAGCGTCTGGCCGACTTCCGCCTCCAGTCTCTGCATCTGGGAGTGAGGGCTCTTGTTTGCAGAACTGCCCGTGTCTGGCAGGTTGGAAGTGCCAAGGAACTCACACACACCCCCAAAATGCCCCTAACAAATGAATCTTTGGGAAGTTGGTGTTTTTATGCCCCAGTTCCCTCACCGTTTTGGGTGGGGTCATTCTGAGTTGTGTGTTTTATACAATTTCCCACAGTTTCCCCAAAGGCCTTCAGATGCCCACGGAGGTAGCTGCCTTAATCACATACTTTAACCTCTGTAAGTCTTTACTACTTTCCATACCTGTTTTTCTAAATATAATTTTTGCTTGGTTTTTCTTATTACAGGAAATACGTGCATTGAAGGTTTGAGAAAGTATAGAAAATATAGTTACAATGTTTGTCTCATTCTTTTTTCGATGTTTGTATGTGAATGTATGTACAAGTATATCTCACTTCCCCGCCCTCCAGCAGGCTTCCTTGCACTTCCTAAATAAACGACTTGAACCTGAATCTGTTATGGCGTGAACGATTCTAAGACCCACGGAGCCAATTGAGATTAATTATGAGCCTTTATTAGCCGGCCGGCGACTGACTCTCTACCTCGCAGGGTTAGAGGAGATCAGCCCCGAGCTTCCAGAGGAGGCCGCTTATAAAGCCTCCTACTACATCCTTGAATAAGCAGATTACAAGAAGCAGAAGTTAGCCGGGAACGTTTTGTACAAAGATAAATGTTGCGCTTCGGGGGACTCTCAGATCAAACCCGGCCTAGTAGACAGTTTTATTACTTGCACCTCGGAATGTTGCGCTTCTCCTGGGGGCTGGCGCCTGGAGATATCACCTCCCTGTGACTGGAGAATTTCCACTTTTACATTCCCCACTGGTTTTCGAAGGGAAATCGAATCATTGATTCTCCAACTTGGAGTGGTTGGTAGTTTGTTCTGAGAACCATGAGTTTTACTGCCCATACCCACTTTTTGACATAGGCAGTTATCCAATTAATTACACAGGGCCCAAACAAAAGGCCCAGGAAGACTAGAATAAGGGGGCCTGTAATGGCTGTCAGGAGAGTTGTTAACCAAGGGTGTTATTAAAAAGTCCTTCATACCAAGATTCTCCACGCCTAAGTCGTTCTCCGTCTTTAACCCTCTGTCTTATTAACGCTAAACAGTCTCATATAATTCCAGAATGGTTAGCATAAAAACAGCAAGTTTCACCTAGTGCTATGCAAAGACCTCCTTGTTTTAGGAATAGAAGGTCTAGTCCCCTTCTGTTCTGCAGGACTACTTCAGCCAAGGAGTTAAGAGAGGTCTCAAGGTGATTGATAGATTTTTCAAGAGTCGATAGGTCTTCATTTATTTGTTGGCTTAAGGCCTTATAGTTGGAATTTCTAGTAACGAGGGCTGCCATTCCTACTGCAGTAGATCCTGCTACTCCTATTCCTACTAAAAGGGGAACTAAATAGGGGCCCGTTTTACTCTGGCCCCTAGATATTGGAAGTATTCTCACCCCCCCTCACCAGAGTAAAAGTAGACCTGAGGAACGACATGAATTAGGACACAAAATCCAGCATTTCCTCTCCAGTAGTTAAGGTTGATACAAGGGGTTAATCCAGTATTACAAGCAAACCAAGTTCCCTTAGGAGCAGCTAAGTAGATGTTAGATGTTGAATTCACTTGTATAGTTGTATTACAATTTTCTCTATAAGTAGAATTATTAATATGATAAGAAGAGGTGTGTATACAAGTTCCTTATCCCTGGAGATCTCCAAGAGTCAACTTTGGGTGATTTCTCCAGGGGCATACAGTATTATTAGGAGCAGACAGATTT
>NW_011888928.1:3096154-3100230 GCF_000151845.1 Pteropus vampyrus
AATTATAATTAAACCCGTGAGAGTCTTACCTCGAGAGGGTCTCCTGTTGGGCGGACATGCCATCTCTCAGTCTCTGGTGGTGGTTGAGCAGCCCTGATGCGGGTGTGATGAATCCAATGGCTTCTCCCAGCAACTTTGACCGCAGTGGGAGTGGTGAGGATGACAGGAAACGGTCTGTCCCAGTGGGGCTCAAAGGCGGCTGGCTGTACCTTCTTCACCCAGATCCAATCACCTGGAGCATGGTTGTGTGGCTGGACTGGATGCTGAGCGGTTGTCCTGGTGGCAGAGACCAGTTCGTGGGTCTCCTGCCAGGCGAGATGGAGGGCCTGCAAAGACTTAAGCAGTGAAAAATTATGGACTTCTGTTAGCTTTTCTTCCCCTAACTTGGGGAGGAGAGGAAGGGGTCTTTCAAACATGATTTCATATGGGGTGAGGCCTTGGAGGTAAGGGGTACATCTCACCCTAAGAAGGGCAAAGGGGAGGAGGCTCACCCAGTTCTCGCCAGTTTTAAGTTTAAACTTGGTTAAAGTTTCTTTTAATGTCCTATTCATTCTTTCTACCTGGCCTAAACTCTGAGGTCTATATATATACAGTGCAGTTTCCAATTATTACCTAACATTTTAGCTAAGGTTTGACTTATTTTGGCGATGAACGCCGGGCCATTGTCGGATCCCAGTGTTAATGGCAAGCCGAATCGGGGTACTATTTCTGATACTAATTTCTTAGCTACTACCTGAGCAGTTTCTCTCTTAGTAGCAAAGGCTTCAGTCCATCCTAAGTAGGTGTCGATGAACACGAGTAGATACTTAAATCCAAAAGTTCCAGGGCTTACTTCTGTAAAGTCTAATTCCCAATGTTCCCCCGGGGCTTGGCCCCTGAGTCTTGATCCAATTTGTACTTCAACAGGAGGCCCAGGGTTAACTTGGGCGCAAATATGACATCTTGCCGTTACCTCTTTGGCAGTTTTGTGTAGCCCTGGGATATAATAGTCTCTTCAAAAGTTCAATTAACTTTGTCCCTCCTAGATGGGTGCTCTGATGGACTAGTGAGACTAGTTCCCTCCCTAAGACACCAGGTATTAGGGTGTGTCCATCCGGGAGGTGGATCCACCCAGTGGTTCCTTCTACCCCCTTTAGCTTACTGCATAATTCAAGTTCCCCCGGGGTGTAGACGGGTGAGTCTGAGAGCATTCTGGGGAGCAGAACTGGAAGAATGTCAATAGGCCCCACTGGTTTTCGGGCGGCTTCCTTTGCGATTTGGTCGACAAAGGCATTGCCCCGGGCTACCTCAGACTCAGTTCTCTGGTGACCTGGACAGTGTATGATAGCTACTTTCTTAGGCAGCCAGATGGCTTCCAGGAGAGCTAGGATCTCTTCTCTGTTCCTGATTTCCTTCCCCCCTAAGGTGAGTAATCCTCTCTCTTTATAGAGTGCCCCACGAATATGTGCAGTAGCAAAGGCATACCTGCTGTCTGTACAGATGTTAACTGTCTTCTCCTTACCCCATCAGAGCGCTTGGGTCACAGCGATGAGTTCGGCTCACTGAGCTGATGTTCCGTGGCTCAGGGCCTGAGTCCAGATGACAGTCCTTCCAGTAACTACTGCCGCCCCAGCATACCTGACTCCCTCTGCGACAAAGCTGCTTCCATCGGTGTACAGCATGGCATCCGGTTGTGGCCACAGGACGTCAGTCAGGTCTGGCCTGAAGCAGGTGATGTTAACCAAAAGCTCGAGACAATCATGTAGTGGCTGTTGAGGGTCATCATCAGGCAAAAGGGTGGCTGGGTTAAGAACAGAAGTTTTCAAGAATTGTACTTGTGGGGGGTTAAGGAGAAGAACCTGGTATTGAGTGATCCGTGCATTTGAAATCCAACGATCGGGGGGGCTGCGGAGCATGGTCTCCACCGCATGGGGGGCTATAATCTGGATAGTCTGCCCTAAAGTCAACTTCAGTGCTTCTTTGGTGAGGATGGCCGTGGCCGCAATGGCCCGCAAGCAATGAGGCCACCCTGCTGCAACACAGTCCAGTCTTTTGGAGAGGTATGCAACGGGTCTCTTCCAGGGTCCTAGAGTCTGGGTGAGGACCCCCTTCGCTATGCCTCTAGTCTCAGTCACAAAGAGTTGGAACGACTTGTCTAAAGTAGGCAGAGCCAAGGCTGTTTTTAGAGCTTCAAAAGCCTCTTTTTCATCTTTTCCCCAGCTCGAGTCCTCAGACTTTCCCCCCGTGCTGGCATACAGGGGCTTGGCTAACTCTACAAACCCTGGGATCCAGAGCCTGCAGTAGCCTACGGCTCCGAGAAACTCTCGGACCTGCCGCTTAGTGGTGGGTTGGGGTATTTTTTAAATGGCCTCAATTCTGCTTGATGACAGAGTCTGGTGGCCTCCTTGCAGCTTATACCCTAAATACGTTGCCTGGGAGGTGCAGAGTTGAGCTTTCGCTTTCTTAGCGGACATCCGATATCCCTTAGCCTCTAATTCTTGTAATAAATCTTCAGTGGCCCGCTTACATTCTACATCTGTTGTAGCGGCTAAGAGTAAATCATCCACATATTATAGAAGAACAGTCTCTGGATGTCTCTGACGAAAGTCAACGAGGTCCCGGCTCAGGGCCTCGTCAAACAATGTGGGGGAGTTCTTAAATCTCTGTGGCAGTCTAGTCCAAGTCAATTGTCCCAAATACAGTCTATCAGGACCTTCCCATTCAAATGCAAATATTGGTTGACTCACCTTTGCTAGGGGGAGAGTGAAGAAAGCGTCCTTTAAATCAAGGACAGTGTACACCTGGTGACTAGGCGACAGTTGGCTCAGGAGGGTGCACGGGTTGGGAACAGTGGGATGTATGGTCTCAACCCGCTTATTTACTTCTCTGAGGTCCTGTACTGGCCTGTGGTCTTGGGTACCCGGTTTCTGAACTGGAAGCAGTGGGGTATTCCAAGGCGAATGACAGGGGACTAAGATCCCTTCGTTCAGGAGCCTCCAAATATGCACTGCTATACCAGACTTAGCCTTCAGACTGACAGGGTACTGCCTTACGCTGATGGGCTTGGCAGAACTCAGTAGGGTCACAACAATAGGAGACTGATGGGCTGCCAATCCGGGTGGGTTAGTCTCAGTCCACACCTGAGGGATCCTGCACTGCAGTTCTTTTAACAGTGATGCATTAGGGGAAGGATCGAAAACAGGCTCCTCCAATAAAAGGTATTCTTCAGAGAGGGGCAAGTGAGCATTATTGCAGATGGAGTGGCCCCCAGAGTTAGTTCATTGTGTCCTTGCTTAAAAGAGATGGTGGCCCGTAAGTTTTGTAGTAAGTCTCTCCACAGCAAGGGGTACGGGTATTCAGGCATAACCAGGAACGAATGAGTGATGGTCCCTTTTCCTAGGTCGGTAATTCTGGCCTGGGTCCAAGGGTAAGATTTCCCTCGTCCTGTGGCTCATTGTATTAAAGTCTTTTCTTTAGATAGGGGGCCTTGGGTATTCTGCAAAACTGAGTAAGTAGCCCCCATATCCACTAAAAAGTTTACAAGTTGGCCCCTGACTTGCAATGTTACCCTGGGCTCCCAGGGGCTCATAATGTAGGAGCCCTGACCTTTTTCGGGGCACACGTTCTTCCAATGTCCTTTCTTCTTACAGTAAGCACATTGGTCCTTCTCTAAGTTACTTCGACCCCGGTCTGCCTTTCCCTCAGGGCGTCAGCTTGGCCCTCGGTGTCTGCTTGGCCCTCACCCCGGTCCCAGCCAGGCAGGCCCCGTGACTTATCCTGTCCAACAAACATAACCTTCTGGACATCATCCCTGTTGTTGAACACCTTCTGGGCAATCTCGAGAAGGTTAGATAAGTTCTCTCCCTCAAACCCTTCCAGTTTTTGTAATTTCTTTCTGATATCTGGGGCCAACTGACTGACAAAGGCTAGATTAATGGCTCACCGATTATTTGGGTCCTCCGGGTCAATGGGAGTATACAGTCTATAAGATTCTAGTAACCTCTCTAAAAATGCTGCAGGTGACTCATCTTTAGTCTGAATAACCTCACTAACCTTGGATAAATTGACTGGTCGGTAAGCCACTGCCCGGAGGCCTT